>NC_057413.1:23502286-23740389 GCF_019320065.1 Cervus canadensis | reverse complement strand
CCCCCAAATAAAGTCTCTGTTTCCACTGTTTCATCTATTTGCCATGACATCATGGGACCAGATGCCATGATCTTAGTTTTCTGAATGTTGAGCTTTAAGCCAACTTTTTCACTCTCCTCTTTCACTTTCATCAAGAGGCTTTTTAGTTCCTCTTCACTTTCTGCCATAAGGGTGGTGTCATCTGCATATCTGAGGTTATTGATATTTCTCCTGGCAATCTTGATTCCAGCTTGTGCTTCTTCCAGTCCAGCATTTCTCAGGATGTACACTCTGCATATAAGTTAAATAAGCAGGGTGACAATATACATACTCCTTTTCCTGTTTGGAACCAGTCTGTTGTTCCATGTCCAGTTCTAACTGTTGCTTCCTGACCTGCACATAAGGTTCACAAGAGACAGGTCAGGTGGTCTGGTATTCCCATCTCTTTCAGAATTTTCCACAGTTTATTGTGATCCACACAGTCAAAGGCTTTGGCATAGTCAATAAAGCAGAAATGTTTTTCTGGAACTCTCTTGCTTTTTTTTGATGATCCAGCAGATGTTGGCAATTTGATCTTTGGTTCCTCTGCCTTTTCCAAAAGTAGTAGCTTCCCCCAAAACTCAAGTTTTTGAGTCAGGAGTCTGTCCCAAGACATATATTACATCTCACCAAGGAAGGTCATAAAGTAAAGTTAGTCCTGTAAAGTATTCTATGTATTTTTTGGGTCCTCTAAGTAGTCTCAACCACAATTGGGACCATTTGAAATTCTACTGAGACTGAGGCAACCCCTCCTAGAAGGGTTTCATGATTCTCAGCATGTTCAGTTGGGAGCCCCAGATAAAGGGGCAAAGTAAGAGAACAGGAGGGAGCTGAAAGTTTCACACCCAAATCTGTACCCATAGAACACAGGTTTGGCATGTTTTGCAGAGAGATAAAGAACAACACATAAGACACTGTCCTTATTTTCTACAGAACTAGTCTAATTGTAGAACAGTATCAACAAGTCAGCATTCCCCGTCTTCCAAAGGATACTGTGGCCATTCAGTATCACAGAAGAAGATTAAACATGACTTTTTAAACTCTGGGGATCAAACTTGTACCAGCATTAAAAAAAAAAAAAAAAAAAACATTTTAAAGGAGTTGTTTTGGAACTGCCAGCTCCCATCTGTAAGAGAGAAAAAAAGCGGCATTCATAGCCGTGGCTTTTTTCCACTGGAAGCGTCCTTCCTTGCCCTAGGTGGGGATGTAGACAGACTCTCTACCAAAGCTTTCCTTCCCTTGTCAGACTTAGTCTGTCCCTTACCAACGCCGGCATCTTACTCATCCTTTCCGATTCTACCACCAAGATGGGGTGGAGATGCCCCAGGGGTAGACCTGATGGCATCCCAGATTGATGTCCAGTTCCTCACCATTAGGACCTTTGTCTGATTTTCACTCCTCCTCTGATGCCACCCGGGGTGGAGCAGAGTAGCTTTCCCAGAATGTTTCCCAAGCTAGGACTACTAGGGGGAGCATCCATCTTCCAAGTGCCTGTGCACATTTCTGAGTACAGTCCTAACTGCAATAGAAGCATTGAGTTATAAGGAGATGAACAAAAAACCCAAGATGTCTCTTCTGAGTGTTGCCACACCAGTATATGTAATAGCAAAAGAGGTAGTGGAGGGCCAGCCACCGAGGAAAAAGTGATTTTGTCCTCACGCTACCGGGGCCAATCCTTCCAGTTCATTCCCCACAGATTCCACAAAAAGAATATCTAGGGAGTTGAGACACAAGCCATTGGAGAGCTTTCTCTGGCCTGCTAAGAGCTAGCACTACCAAAGGAAGAAGCCCACTGTACTTCTAAGCTGACCAGATCTTGCAGTTCCTGATCTGTGTCTTCAAAAACCTAATGGTCACCAGCAATGCCTCTACCCACATAGATCAGAGGCACAGCCATGACAAAGACTTACTTTTAGGACTCTGGCCCCTGAGGCAGGCAGCCAAGAGAGTGACCCTCTAGCCTGAGAGACATTCCTGGAGCTAGAGCTCCACCTTGCTCCTAAACGTGCTCTTGTAACTTTCTAGCAAGGCTTGCCTAGTCTAGGAAGGCTAAGCGCTTCCATACACGGGGTCTAAGTAAAAGCACATAATAACAGCATGGATCACAAGTCCCTTGAAAGTCTATGACCCAACAGATTAGGTTAGTAGTTCTAATTTCCCATGCAATTATGAAATGACCAAAGAGACCAGGAAAAGCTGACAGAAAAAAGAAAGTTCAGTCCACATGCTTTGCCCATTTTTGGTTGCTCCCCTCGCAGGGACCTTGGGTGTCTCTTGGCACTGGCAGGTCGGTATAAACCCCTGACAAGATTCCCCTTTTGGGGGCTGCCTTCAGCCATTACAAGACACTGCAAAACCACAGAGTGGGGCTCATCCCTTGCTTCATTCAGGGCATGTCATTCATTCGCACAAGCACACCGAAGAGTTAGTCAAGTAAAGCAGAGAACGTGTATACTGAGAAAGCAGAGAGGCTAGAGCTCTGAGTGTTCTTACCTTGTCCTGAAGATCCTGGACGAGCCCCCAAGATGATAGCTTACAGTGAACAATGTCAGATTTGTGATCGCCGAAGAAGATTTAGCTTTGGGACCAGGGACCAGGCTTGATCACTCAAGAGCTTTTGTGTAGCAGAGTTTTATTAAAGTAAGAAAACAGAGAGATAAAGCTTCTGACATAGACATCAGAAGGGGGATGGAGAGTGCCCCCCAAGTCACACCCTTTCAGAAAGCTTCTTGCTTTAGTGATTTAAGGAAGAGGAAAGTTGCTCTCTTTTCTGAATACTGAAAACTGAAACTAAATACTCTCAGTACTGAAATTGAAAGTGTCTTATTTTCAGTCACGAGGTGAGAGGTAGGACTACTCAAACACTAGGATCTGCTCTAGGCTGAGGACACAGCTGTCTTCTGGGGCTTTGCTGACTTTAGAAGTACTGTTCCTATTAGTGAGGGAGAAGACGGATGCCATCTCCCATAGCTCACCCCTGCCTCAGATCTGGCCCGGGGCCTCACCTTCTCACACATGGACAGGCATGGTCCTCAGAGCAAAGGAAACAAATGACTTACCCAAGTCCTGGGCAACTGTGTGCCATGCAGGCGTTCCTGAAGCCAGAGGCAGAGGGGCTGGAGGTTGCAGAGTCCTTAGGCTAGTGGAAATAAAATTCTGATGTGCTTAAGAATTACATTTATTTGTTAATATGCAAAGCCCCGGATCCCACCTCTTAGGTATTTCAGTACACTTGGGGTCTGCTTAGGATTTTGCATTTAAAAGCACCCTAAGTCACTCTGCATCCCCTTTCACCCTCTGTTCCCTTTAGGGATAGTGATTACCTGTCAGAGAGGGGGCTGTGATATAATCAGGCCAGTCCTGCTGAGCTGTGGCTGTAGCCCCAGGCACCTGTCCTCAGCTCCTGGCAAAGGAGAGGGCTTCTGGAGCCAGGGGATAAGCTGTTAGAAATGCTGTCATCTGCCATCGTTGCCTTTCAAAATGCAGAGGCATCCCCCCAGGGAATATGGCTACAGGGACCTTCACTGGACACTCCATGCTACTGGACCAACCATGATTCAGAAAATTGTTCCTAATTCTGGACGTTTTTCCTGCTGAGAAATGAGTAGGCCCTAAGTACATCCTTAACAAGAGGGCGTGTTCCTCTCAGCTGAGGGACAATCACCATGTGTGACACCTACTTCTTATCAGTGATGCCCCAGTGAGTCCAGAACCACCAGCAGGGAGGCCTCCATGACCAGGCAGCCGCTCACTCTGAGGTTTAGACATTGGCAAGCAGTTCATCAGATGCCTGACTAGGGCTACTTTCCTCCCTTGATTAGTGAGTCACACAGACCTTGGGAGAAGGAATTTTAAGATTTCTTAACAGCAAGCTGTGTGCAAGTCAATCTTGGAGAATAAGCAACTTGTAATGACCTGCTCCTCACAGCTTCTGAGGGGACTGACTTCATGGAAACATCAGCCACTCTTGCTGTTGTTTGTTACTCATTATACCCACCCCACTAGCCCTCCAACTTTTTTTCTTTTCAAATGCTCAGAACTGCCTCTGAACTAGGTCTAGATCTAGCCAGTCTATTGCAGAGCATCACTTCTGGGGGCTGTGTGCACATTCTTCATGTACAGATTGCAACACATGCTGAGACCCTTTCAATGCTCCAGAGATGCTAAGTACCCTCTTGGGACTTAAGAGTCTCAGAGAAGGTGGGTGGGGTGGGTGCTGATTGGACATAACAGAGGGAACCCTAGATTCTCGTGCTTTAGGTTCAAGGGATAGTCATGGATTTTGGGGTTAGAGGTCTGAGAGGACAAGTCAAGTTTTGTGCCTTCAAACTAAAGGTAGAAGACCAAGCTGAAATTCAAAGTGAAGACCCACCTTCTTAAATGATTTCTCTGTACGATGTATATACATACACACCCATACAACAAACCAACCACACAATCTATGGTGCCAAGACTAAAGAGGCTAATCTCTCTGTACTTAGAGGAGTGTCAGATGAGGAAACTAGTTGACAGGAATAGTATGACAGTATTAGGGAGAGTCAATTTAGTGTAACTGATCTAGTCTGGAGTCTAGAAATCTGGCACTGTTTGGGAGTGTCTGTGACTCCCAGCCTCTGCATCAAAATTCATCCTCCACTGTTCATTATACATGTCATCTCTCTTTGTAATAACCCTGCAGTCCACTGATGAAGAGTAACTTAATGTGTGGAAAAAGCTGTACAAGGAAGGGATATGTCACATCTTTGGTAGTTCAATGATCACTTTATTTCTTTAGTTTCTTCTTTAATTATTTTCCCCTTCTAATTTTTTTTTTTTTTCGAGAGTCCAAGATTAAGAGAATAAATTATGGCAAACGGAAGGCCCAAAAGAGCTGGAATTTTCACTTAAACATAGAACAAAATGTTCTTGGGAAGAAAGTTTGTATGTTCATTACAATACAGTCTCTCATCACAAAAAATATAGAAAAATGTTCAAATGTATTCTGTCAACACTCAAAGTTTCTCTTCATTCATATCTGAGGATCTCACTAGCTGTGCTACCTAGTTAGGATTCTGATTAGTGGTTATTTAAAAAGTCTCCATCACCTCTCTCTTGTCTGCAATTCGTGAGATCTCTTTCAATGATTAGGTCACTTGGTTAGACTAATGTAATTATCAGGCTGTATACTCTGAATATTTGATATTCTAACTACATTCTTGGAATCCCAGTGGCTTTAATGTGGTTTTATTTGGCTCACTGTAGGATGTGGTCAAAGAAGAAAATGCACAGAAGATGAAACAACAATTGATGGCTGCCCAAGATGTCCCTAAAGATGGTTGCATACGGATGAAAGAGGTATCTTTTATGACTGTACCTTTCTTGACAATACCTTCTTTGGCTTCAATTTTTTCTGCAGGATAAAGAAAGTTTTATATTTGATTGGGAAATTAGAACCCTCTGCAAGGCAGTTGGGTTGGATAACACTTTTGAAGTACTCATTTTTCCTTTTTCATCAATCTTAGTGACAAGAAGATCATTTTATTTAGGTCAATATTTATACTTATTTTATAATTGGGTAATTGATATGCTGGAGGTTTTTCAGTTACTTGATCTAATATTTGTCTCTTTACACAGTGTCCTGTTCAAATTCAACCTTGACATAAGGAAAAACTTACTGACAGTAAATGAGTTTAAATTTCAGCATCAGCTTCCAGGGGAGACTGGAAAGATCTACCCCTGAACATCATGAAAACAAAACAGACAGCTGGTGTCTTGACTTCAACTCAACCCACACTTACTAAGTACCTATTAAAGCAAGGAACCGCATTAAGCACACAGTGCCTCACATAGCCTGTCTTTTAACCTGATTATTTTCCCTTTTAGTTACAAAGATTCACAGTTTAGAATTTCCACACATATTATGTTACTCTAGAGTAACATATTGTATTATATATTATTGTATTGTATTGTACATTGTATATTACGTTTTGTAACAGTAGCTACAAAAATGGTCAAACATTATCCTTTTTTTACTGATGAGGAAACTGAGTTATCCAGCATCATATGGCCAAGAAGTGGCACTGGTTTAAGTTATAGGTATGAATCTATACAGGTTTATTCCATAGAGTTATGAATCCATACATAAAAATAAGCTGCTATGAAAATAAGATATTTATTTCATAGTCAAAATTGCCTGCTAGACATATTATCTGAAATCTGAAGAGCTAGTCTCTTGATGCTGTTATTCTTGGTCAATATTATTGACGAAAATAGTAATTTTTCTTCAGAAAGTTATGATAATAAGGATAATGTCTTCTTATAAAAAATAGACATGTTCACTAGAAGGCTGCCTTCTCAGAAAACAAATAAGCTAAACTGGATATTTATGAATGTAGTTGTTTCCCAAATTTCCACTAAAAGGCAAAAAAATTATATAACCAATAATTGCATTGCAATTGGTGTAAAAGTAGCAATGTATTCATTAATGGAAATATAATTGCAAGTTTCAGGTAAAAATATCAAAGTATTCATACAAACATGTTCATGGTTGCATCCTTCTGCCCACAGAACAGAGCACAGTGCATAGGGGTGCTTAGTAAATATTTGTTATGTGGGGGTACCTGCTCAGTTGCTCAGTCATGTCCACCTCTTTTTGACCCCATGAACTGTAGCCTTCCAGGTTCCTCTGTCCATGGACTTTTCCAGGCCAAGAACATTGGAGTGTGTTGCTACGTCTTAATCCAGGAGATCTTCCCAACCCAGGGATCGAACCCTTGTCTCTTGCATCTTTTGCATTAGCTGGTGGATTCTTTACCACTGCACCACCTGGGAAGCCCCAAATATTTGTTAATAATAAATGACTGAAACATGGCAAATAGTGAAAAACTTTGCCATTATCTTTCTTACCAATTCCTAAAGCAACTGGGAACCTGGCAACAACTGTGACACCCATGCTAATCATTCTATCATGGAGTCCTGCTAATGGGCATTGTTGATACTACTGTAGAGAAGCTGATAGTATAGGACTGTTCTGGTCCCAAAGCCCCTTAAAAACTCCTGAGTCTGTGAGCATTGTCTCTCCTACTGCCTCCAGCTTTATCACTGACTATTATGGTTACTTCAGTTACAGGTAGTTGTGACATAAAAATCAGCCCATCAGCACACGTTTTGGGCTTTCCTGGTGGCTCAGATGGTAAAGAATCTGCCCACAATGCAGGAGACCTGGGTTTGATCCCTGGGTCAGGAAGATCCCCTGGAGAAGGGAATGACTACACACTCCAGTATTCTTGCATGGAGAATTCCATGGACAGAGGAAAAGAGCAGGGAAAAAGAGATGAGGTTCCATATGTAGAAGCGTTTACACTATTGCATCAGGAGAAAAAGGAGTCAGAGGACTACCATCTTATGATGTGAAGATCTGAGAGAAAACCCAGTGGGTACCTAGACAAAAGAGCCTAACAAGATTCAGGAGACAAACTGAGGATCCATCAGAGTTTCTAGGGAGGATTTATCAAGCTTATAAGCACTACACAGATAAAGACTCTGAAGCCCTTGGGAATATAGATGATAAATATGATCTCCATTTGGCAAAGTGCCCCAGAGATTAAAAAAAATTATAGAAATTAGATGGTGTATCTGAAATGAATCCTTAATCAGTAGATGTTGTTTTTAAACTATTCAACAACAGAGAACAATGATAGAAGATGGCGATACGAAACAGAATGCAGCTTTTCTGGTAGCAGCATTGAAAGCAAGTAAGCTAAAGGAGGCTTCCCAGGTAGCTTAGTGGTAAAGAATCCCCCTGACAATGCAGGAGATCTGAGTTCAACCCTGGGTCAGGAAGATTCCCCGGAGAAGGAAATGGCAACCCACTGCAGTATTCTTGCCCTCCAGGTTCCTCTCTCCATGCAATTTTCCAGGCAAGAACACTGGAGCAGGTTGCCACTTCTTACTCCAGGAGAATTCCATGGACAGAGGAACCTGGTGGGCTACAGTCCATGGGCTCACAAAGAGTCCGATACTAATGAGCATTCACGCACATATTTTCAATATTTTAGCACAAAATAAAATGAGAAAGGAGTCATAAGTAAGAGCCAAAGTGAGGCTGGAGGATGATCTATGTACTTGACTTGCCCAGGGCTCCTCTGTGCCATTCCAGACAAATTGAAGACAGAGTGGGTTCTAATTAGGGCCAGTGAATTACATTTTAATTTGGTTTCTCAGCCTGTGCCACTCCATATGAAAAAACACTTAGTCCTAAAGAGCAGTTCTCAGTTCCAGTTGACCTTGTGTGGGTGGGTAGGAACAGCACAAAGTCAACACAGTGAAATATGAAACCTTGGGCCAGTGACTTCATCTCTGTGAGCCTCAAGTTCATCACCTACATCCACAGTGCAGTTACCATTGACTAAATTTTTAATAGGTACCAAGGACTCTGCTAAACAGTTCATAAATAGTGCCTCATCTTACTCTCAGTCTTCACATAAACACCAGGATATAAATATATCCTACGAGGTGGCTGGATGGCATTACCAATTCAATGGACATGAGTTTAAGCAAACTCCGGAGACAGTGAAGGACAGGGGAGCCTGGCGTGCTGCAGTCCATGGGGTCACAAAGAGTTGGACACGACTAAACAACTAAACAATTACAAAAAAACTGAACATTTTACAAATGAGGAAATTGGGGCACAGAGGCATCAATTAAATTGTCCAAGATCAAATAATAGGTGACGACAGAGAAAGAATTTGGATCCACATGAAAGCCTACCACATCCTGCACTGTGCTGTCTCCCATTAGTAAAATGGGGGATATTCCTATTTACCTGAAGGACTGGCATGAGAATTTAATGAGATGATAAATGAAAAGCACATCACCAATGCCTGCCAGGTAGTAGGTACTCAATATATGACAGCTGTTGTTCACATGCTACATCCTTCAACTGACTTACATTCAACTAGAGAATATAAGTGGGAGTATGAACTAATTATTTCTACAACCCACCCGAAGTATTTGCTCTGGAGTCCCTCTGTGGCATTAAACAAGGTGCCGAGAGAACAATGATTATAGAATGAATGGCTGTGGTTTATGAGGGAGAACTGAGAACTCAATACACACTCAAACACCCTCTAATACTGCAACCCCATGGACTGTAGCCCACCAAACTCCTCTGTCCATGGGATTGTCCAGGCAAGAATACTGGAGTGAGTTGCTATTTCCTTCCCCAGGGGACCTTCCTAACCCAAGGATCGAACCTGTGTCTTTCAATTCTCCAGCACTGGCAGGCGGGTTCTTTACCACTAGTGCCACCTGGAAAGCCCAGTCAGATATCCTAGATTTGGCAAAGAACCCAGTCACACATGCTCATGTGCTGAAACAAGTGTTCTAATCACACTACGGGAGATAATGTTACCTATGTTCATGGGAGTAAGGGAAGTAAATCAATAGAGCTGGTGTTAATATACACAGTTACACGGTTAAATTTATCACAAGTGAACCAACTTTTGAAGTATCATAAAGCCACTTATAATATAAAAGAGTATAAACCTTAGCCTACACTCAAGAATCAAGTCAGATAGCAATCAGTCCTGCTTTTCCATGGGGCTCCAAAGTCATCTGGATACACCACATCTCTCCAGCACAGACTTCCCTGGTGGCTCAGACGGTAAAGTGTCTGCCTACAATGCAGGGGACCAGGGTTCAGTCCCTGGGTTGGGGAGATCTCCTGGAGAAGGAAATGGCAACCCGCTCCAGTATTCTTGCCTGGAAAATCCCATGGATGGAGGAGCCTGGTAGGCTAGAGTCCATGGGGTCACAAAGAGTCGGACACAACTGAGCGACTTCACTTTCTTAAAGTTCTGCCACTGCCACTCACTACATAATTATGGCACGTCCCTTGTCTCTGTGCAGCCTGGCTTCCTTAACTAATAAATAATAATGATGTGTTATGCACCCTATAAGTTGTTAGGATTAAATGAGTTAGCATTTGTAAGCATTTAGAACAATTCATGTGTGTGTGTTAGTCATTCAGTCATGTCTGACTCTGTGGGACCGCATGGACTGCAGCTCACCAGGCTTCTCTCTCCATGGAATTCTCCAGGCAAGAATACTGGAGTAGGTTGCCATTCCCTTCTTCAGGGGATCTTCCCGACCCAGGGATCGAACCTGGGTCTCCTGCATTGGCAGGTGGATTCTTTGCTGTCTGAGCCATGAGGGAAGCCCATAGAACAATTCATAGGACATATCAAAATTATTTGGGGTACTTCCCTGGAAGTCTAGTGGCTAAGACCTCACACCCCTAGTGCGGGAGGCCTAGATTTCACATGCTGCTACTAAGAGTTTGCATGCCACAATGCAGAGAGATCTCGAGTGCCACAACTAAGACCCAGCACAGCCAAATAAAGAATATATATATATATATATATTAAAAAACAAAACAAAACAAAACCCTGGTGGTCTAGCGGTTAAGAATCTGCCTGCCAATTCAGGGGACACAGGAAGATCCCACATGCCATGGGGCAACTGAGCCTCTGCACCTAAACTACTGAAGCCCTCGTTGTTTACAACCCATGCTCTACAACAAGAGAAGCCACTGCAATGAGCCTGCACAGTGCCAGGAAGAGTAGTTCCCCAGCTCACTGCAAATAGAGAAAGCCTGCACAGCAATGAAGACCCAGCAACCAAAAATAAAGAAAAATGCCAGTTTACTTAGCACAGTGCCTGGCTTGCAGTAAATGCTCAATAAATATTAGTGATTGTTAATTCTAAAAAAGTTATTTGGTATTTTTCGTTTCTAATATGTGTAGTTGCTAATACTGGAGCTTCTAAGATAAAGTGTGGAACATTTTAAACACTAACACATTTATTATTAAATAATGATGATGATTTTGGATTGTAAGCTCGTAGAAAACAGATACTCTTAGTGTTTCATATCTAGTAAGAGTGCCCAATACTTCTTGAAAGAATCAATGAATCCAAAATGACAATTGAGGGCACAGGACTGCATGTTGAGCTCACCATCCTGAGAGTTCTAAGCCCTTTTGCCCTCTAATATGTTGCTCTGTGCCTTTTACCCGGGGAGCACTGGTCAATGTCAACAACTGCTATTTCTCCCCTTTTCTTTAGCTTGCCGGCATGTTCTTATCTGAGGATGAAAACTTTCTTCTGCTGTTTCGCCAGGAAACCCCCTTGGACAACAGTGTGGAGTTTATGCGGGTGAGCATTTGGTTGTATCTCTATGGAGGATGAGGCCAGGATCCCAGGCACCTGTGGTGGCTGCCATCTCCCCTGCCCACTGCCCCAGGGAGAGCTGCCCATGGGACCAAACCAAGCAAAGAAGCCCTTGGTGTTGAGCCTGGACTGTGGCCCCCAGTCTCAATGTGCTCCCTCAGCGGGTTGACCTAGACTGCTCCTGAGCTAACAGACTTCTTAGTCTGTGCTAGAGGAAGGCGGGTATCTGAGGAATGTAATGGGAGGGTAGGGTGAGGACTGTGGAGCCTAGCAAGTACCAGCCTGCCCACAGCCCTGTGAGTTCCAGCAAACTGCTACCTTCTGAGAATGCAGGCTAGACATCCAGACTCCATGGGCAACTTTGTTGTTGTTTAGTCACTAAGTCATGTCCCCATAGGCTGTAGCCTGCCAGGTTCCTCTATCCATGGGATTTCCAAGGCAAAAGTACTGGAGTGGGTTGCCATTTCCTTCTCTAGAGGATCTTCCCAGACCAGGGATTAAACCTGGGTCTCCTGCATTGGCAGGCAGGTTCTTTACCATCTGAGTCAAGTAGTTGCCCATAGGGGCTTCCCTGGTAAGTTTTAAATGTTGGTAACTAATTCTAGATTTGAAGGCATAGTATGGCCAAAATATAACTTATTAGAGGGCCAATCCAGCCAGCAGGTGTCTCTTTGCAATCACTGTGCCTAAGTGAAAACTAAAGGCAGAATCAGTGGCTCCTCTTAGCTTCTCTTTCAGCCTCTAGGTTGTCATGGTCTGGGCATGGGTTGGAAAAGAATTTCCAGATATGAGACAGAATGAGAGAGAAATAAAGATTATTAGAGTGGGAAATGCTGTTAGAACAGTGGGCCAGCTCAAGGGAGAGCGGAAGTTGAACCGGGGTCCTTAGTCCACTTTTATACCCAGGGTACAAGGAGTGGGACAGGGGTCTTGTGGGTCATTTGCTGATGGGATGAGGAAGGCAGAAACCTTCTCCCTATGGGGTAGGAGGGGAGACAGGTTATACTGTTCCGCTATAGTTACAACATGGGGGAGGGAAGGATGCTAAGGGTCTGGTTCTTTGGTTCCTGCATTCTAAGACCATCCTTGGTTTTATCTGCTCTTTTGTCCTTGGGTCACCACATTCCTCTCTCTCTATTTTTAGGGCCAATTCTTTGGCTCCTTTTGATACCCTGCTCATGTCTAACTATCTACCTATTTCCCTTCTCAGGCATTTGGGAACCTAGTCTCAAAGGAAAAGGGGCGATGACCACTCTGACTTCTTCAGGCTGTACAGGGGTGTCATGGGGCTCTGGGTTCCCTATGCCTACTCTCTGTCAGGATGCATTTACAGAGGGAGATGAGAGTCCATGGAATGATAAGGTGACTTGTTTCAGCATTGTCTAGGTGTTGGTCAGGGAATATTCTTGTCATACTACCACTGGGAGATTTGTTGTATTTTAGAAGAAATAAACCTAACAAGAAAGTTAGAGGTACGCGGCCCAAAGATTCATAGAAGTAGAAAAGCTGCTCAGGGGCTACCAGGAGAACCAGGACCAGGCATTGGTTCGTGACATTAGTGTTTCTCTAGGTATGAGAAGATGCAAGGATTTGGGCTCATAAAATCTTTACCTGAAAACATCTAACTATCTGAAGGCTGGTTCTTGTGGGTTTTTTCCAGAGCACAGAGTGCCTTATTTCTGATCTCCACCCTGAACTCCTTTCAGGGGATGTTGAAGGTCAGCAGCTTGCAGTGGTCATGAAGTAATCTTTGTAGAGGCAGCTGGCAAGTGACAACTTCCAGTCAGCAGGGTCCCTTCATAACCACATATTTGACCATGCTTTGGGGGCATTTCATGGCCGTTGTGTCCTGCGGTCCTGGGAAGGCTCTTTCCCAGGTCTAACAAAGATTCCATTGACAGGCCACTCAATGTGCTGTTACTAGACCAGGCCTTCTGAGTAGCCAAAGTCTCTGGACCATACCTGTCTTACTAGCCTCTTGTTCCAGGAAAATATTCCCTCTTGTTGCCTCTTCCCGTATCTAGAGTTACTTTGTTACAATCACTGATCTCATATGGAACTACATATCAGCATTTTATCACACACTCAGTTACACATTTGGTAACATAAAAAACAATCTTCTGAAACAAGTGACATAGAAAATAATATAATGTAAGCCAGAAAGATAAAGAACATTACAGCATACTAACACATATATATGGAATTGAGAAAGATGGTGATGATAACCCTATATGCAAAACAGAAAAAGAGACACAGATGTACAGAACAGACTTTTGGACTCTGGGGGAGAAGGCGAGGGTGGGATGTTTCGAGAGAACAGCATTGAAACATGTATATTATCTATAGTGAAACAGATCACCAGCCCAGGTTGGATGCATGAGACAAGTGCTCAGGCCTGGTGCACTGGGAAGACCCAGAGGGATCGGGTAGAGAGGGAAGTGGGAGAGGGGATCGGGATGGGGAATACATGTAAATCCATGGCTGATTCATGTCAATGCATGACAAAACCCATTACAATATTGTAAAGTAATTAGCCTCCAACTAATAAAAATAAATGAAAAAAAAAAAAGAAAATAATATAGCTTGCAGTTATTAATAAGGTACAAGCAAGAATTTAAGTCAAGAACTTTCATTAGGTATAGCCCAGTATACCCCAGGTCATCTGACTTCATTTGTTAAGTGACTTATAGCCTGATATTAATCTCCTGGTTGTACATCATGGAGTGTCTGATCTTTATCTGAAGACTGGTTACTGAGATAAGCTTTAGAAACAAACTTAGAGTGTCTTTTTTTAATAACTTAATTAAACCTTTTAGCAATATAACATAACAACAAGGAACTACCTCAGAAGTGAGTCTTAATAAACACTAGACCTTAATTCGGAGAAGGCCATGGCAACCCACTCCAGTACTCTTGCCTGGAAAATCCCATGGACGAAGGAGCCTGGTAGGCTGCAGTCCATGGGGTCGCCAAGAGTCGGACACGACTGACTTCACTTTCACTTTTCACGCACTGGAGAAGGAAGTGGCAACCCACTCCAGTGTTCTTGCCTGGAGAATCCCAGGGACGGCGGAGCCTGGTGGGCTGCCGTCTATGGGGTCGCACAGAGTTGGACACGACTGAAGCGACTTAGCAGCAGCAGCAGACCTTAATTAACAAAACTAGAAACTTAGTTTAACAATTAACAAAACTTAATATTCAATGAAACATGATATTTTCATTATGAGGGCATTAACCCTGTAGCCAGGGAAGGCTTTAACCCATCAAATAAAAATGAGGTTTGTCAGGGAGCCAGGAAAAGCCATGTGGCTGTCTTGGATTTCTCATAGCCCTGACTCTCTGATTTTCAGCTATTGTTCACGCATTTTTAATTCCCTGATTTAGGAGTAGACTGTTGTCATGTTTAAGGACATCAGGATAGCAAAGGTCTAACAGTGAGGGCTTATTTTTGTAGAAGCAGAATGAGCTTTGTCTACATGTACCATAAACTTAAATGTTTACTTAGTTTACCAAAGTAACAAAAGATTTTAAAAACAAATATAAATCACATAAATGCAAAGAAATTCATAATCTGTTATTGAAACCTTCATTCTAAGAAAACTTCGTTCTCTTAACAGAGAATAGACTAAATTCCAGTCTGTTACCAGTTTACCAGATAACAAAATTTATTAGTTAATCTTAGAAAAGTCTTTTCCATAAATCTTGAAGAACTAGCAGTATTCTTCTAAAGGCATGAGAGTGAAACCATAGAAGGCATGTTTAAAACCTAATTAAATTGCAATTGACAAAGTAACCTGGTCATTGCTGTGACTTGTAACAGTCTAACATGATAACTAGAATTATAACTGACAACATTTAACCAGGACATATCAGATTTTCATGAATTTCACATAATTTCTAGGATATCCATATAAGTAATATCAACCATACAATATAACTTGAGAAAATTCGTCACTCCTCCAACAATATGTCCCATGTAATTTAACATGTCAAATGAACTCAGGTAATTTAATAGCACTTTTGGATGTCTCAGGGGCCCTCTGAGGCATCCCAAAGTTAGCTAGAAGTTATTTAGGAAATTTTGTTGATAAATATCAAAAGGGTTATAACACTCAAACAAATAGGATCATATAGATCACTGTAAAACAGTATATTCATTTAGCCAAAATAGAAAAGAAGATTTCAAAGGTAAACATAGAACAGAGCACTTCAGAGGTAAAGAAACTTAAAATCCATTATCAAAGGCAGTTCAGCATCTCAAGAAAACTTGTCTTTATGCACAAAACTCTTCCCTTTGGGGTCCACTTTCCATAAAATCCTTATCATCATGTTCTGTACCCATTACTTTGTTCTGCCATCCTGAAACAGCCACCTGTAAGTCAGACCTACTTCCTTTTCCCTTCAAAAAATGTAATTTCATTTCTCATACCTTCTTGACTGAAAACACACATCCTGCTTTCCTTAAGCAACCAAGAATTGACCTTATATATATTAGCATTCTGTAGATTGGTGAACATAAATACCAGCGATAATTTCTAAAAAAAAAATTCTAGAGAACATCTCAGGATGGCATCAAACATTTTTCATTAATAGTCCAAAATCTCTTTAGTTTCTGTGTAAGAGGAAGTTAGTGTTCAGTAATGAATTGTTTCAGAATCTTATTTTACTTGGAAATGACCTAGCTATTCAGTAAACTTTCATCACTTAGTTAAGCACAACCCTAGAAATTCAAGGTACCCCAATCTGGAGAGACTATTTTAGACAGACATTCCTAAAGTATACTTATTCTTAATAGTTTAACTAAAGGCTCTTGTCTCATTTATATTTTTCTTTTTTAAAAGTTTCTTCACTCGAGTTACCTTCCTTGCTGACAAACTTGTAACAGAGATAATAATATAACAATATTTAACTTATAATAAACCTAGGCACAATGAAAATAGTATGCTTAATGTTAACAACTCTTAGACATGTCTATATTACATTAGCAAACATTTATACTATTTAATATTGACTACTTTCTAGTTCATGTGAATCTGAAATTCATTTAGGTTAATGTCTCTTGTATTTAGAACTGTCTGATTTGTAAGTGCTTACTTTTCTTTAGGCCAATTAAATTAGAACTCATTTACAACTTCAACAATATTACTAAAAAAACCCCCAAAAGACACACACTGAGACATACGTAAATCCAGACAGACAGAGATCTCATAGTTTTCTGCTTTGAGATTTAAAATGTCTCTGTGACATCCCCTCCCCCACCTTTTTTTTTTTTGAAGTTCTAATTTGCCCAAGGCTGAGGTCTCAGGCCAAGTGGGCTGTGTATTTCAGGGACAGGGAAAGGGTTAACTTCAAGCTTTTCCTTAGGCAGGCTTTTTAACAAGCTAGTTGTTTTTAATTGCATGTGCAAAAAGAACCGGTTTTGAAGTATAGAGGAGAGTTTTTGATCCCTCAGGCTTTTGAATATAGGTGCAAGACCTGGACCAAAGGGAACCTCAGAATCCTTTCCTAGAGATCATGTGAATAGGAAAGGTCGAGCAGGGGTTGTCTAGGAAATCTGATGGAGAGAGACAGAGGGCGATGGGAGATAGGTAGGCAACAGAAAGACAACAGAAAGACACATGCGGCATGAGTCCCTCAAATCCGGATTCTGACTGAGGGCCGTGAAGGACTGAACGTAAGGAAATTCTGAGTCCGTCCCCTGCTTTTGGCAAAAGCTAGTGTGCCATTCAGAGGCTACTTTTTTCCTGGGGGGGGGGGTCCCCCAGCTTGTAGTGTGGCCAGGCCTTTTGCAGGGTCAAAATTTTCCATTTTCTAAGAATATAGCCAAGACTCATATAGTGAGTCTGAGAGAGGCTCCCAGGACGTCCCAGAACCCACTCTTAGCCTACCTGCTGTAGAATGGGGGTACTGACAGTCACCGGCTGACAGGCATCCCTTTAGTCCCAGGGATCTCTCCTTGTGACTAATGGCACAAAAATGGCCAACCATCCCAACAGTCATGTCTGACAGTGAGCGGTGACCTCTGAGAACCATGTGGCTAGGGCGCCATGCGACCCGGGCAAAGAATGACAGAGATTCCTGGGAGCAACCGGGTGACTCACCGTTTGGCGAGTCCCTGAAATGTAGAAGGCACTCTTGGGATGGCTCAGAGGCAACACCTAGGCTCCTGTAAATCAATCTGGACCGAAAGGGAACGAAGTGAAAGTCACAGGGAAGAAGGCTGAGGAATCCGCCTTACAATCCTATCGGGGAGGCGGTGGCCAGGGGACGATGGTCTCTGTTTTGCTTCAACCACTATGTGCCTGCCACAGGGCATGGAAGTTGCCTTGCTGGGGGCGGATGCCCTTGTGGCCTGATCCATTCTGTGTCCTCCTTAGCCGCACATGGGAGTCTTCATGTGGCAGGCGCCCTAATGGCTTTTAAGTGCCTGAGCTGTGCCCACACACTATTGGTTGGCCTAGTCCTCAGTTGGAAAGAAGACAAAGGAGAGACCCTCACCCGTTCGGGCGGCAGCTACTGGGGCGCAGTGGGGCCTTTGGAACACACCAGAGGGTAAGCCTGGCCTGAGTTCCTCAGTTGCTTCCACAGCACTTGCCTGTTCTCAGAGGGTCCCTATGAGAAAGGAGAAGTGAGGAGGTGGGGGAGGAGACCCCAAGGTCCCCGTACAGGCCACCAAAAATGTCGTGGTCTGGGCGTGGGTTGGAAAAGAATTTCCAGACATGAGACAGAATGAGAGGGAAATGAAGTTTATTAGAGTGGGAGACGCTGTTAGAACAGCAGACCAGCTCAAGGGAGAACCAACGTTGAACAGGGGTCCTTAGTCCACTTTTATACCCAGGGTCCAAGGAGTGGGATGGGGGCTTGTGGGTCATGTGCTGATGGGATGAGGCATGTATACTGGGTGGGGGAAGAGGAGGGCAGAAACCTTCTCCCTATGGGGTAGGAGGGGAGACAGGTTATACTGTTCCATTATAGTTAGAACATGGGGGAGGGAAGGACGCGAAGGGTCTGGTTTTTCCGTTCCTGTATTCTAAGACCCTCCTTGGTTTTATCTACTGTTTCGTCCTTGGGTCACCACGTAGGTGTTACTGTCTGTGGGTGAAAAATAGGCCATGGAGGACAGAGCAGGGCATCTTAAAGGCCAGAGTGGTAGATTTAGGACAGCTACTGCACCCAGGGCCCCATTCCTGAAAGAGTTTCCAAGTCCTCATTTAGGAGATAATAACTTAGCACCCTTTTACACTATTTTATATTCTGGCCAAATGGAAGTTATGAGAAACTGAGCAAGCATTTGCATAAATAATTCACAGAAAAAAATCTGAGTAGACAATAGATATATAGTGGTAGCCAAATAAATTCAAATTAGAAACAACTAATTTTTACTAAAGTGGTAAAAATTTTAGAGGGATTAACAAAAAGATGAAGCACTGGCAAGAAAGCACTGAGACTGTTGCTCTGCTGGTAGGCATGCACCCTGGGATAATCTTATGGAAAGCAATTTTGCAAAAATGTAATCAGGATCTGCTAAAATTTCATCATCCAGAGTTAATTCTAAAAAATCTACCTTTTGACTTAATAGTCCTACTTCTCCAAGCATCTATAGAAGAATATAATCAGAGATGTAGACAAGTTTTCAATGCTATGATGTACATTAAATATTCCAGAGTTACTTAGTATAGTTAGAACTGAAAA
Source organism: Cervus canadensis (assembly GCF_019320065.1). Lineage (NCBI taxonomy): Eukaryota > Metazoa > Chordata > Mammalia > Artiodactyla > Cervidae > Cervus > Cervus canadensis. The sequence continues at coordinate 23,721,471 of NC_057413.1, read as the reverse complement.
TAACATAAATGTCTAACAATGAAGGAAAAATGGTAAATTATGATATATTCATATAATTCACTCATTCCACAAATACCTATGAGCACCTGCATAATGCCGGAAACTGTTATAGGCCTGGAGATTCAAGAAAGAAAAACCCCATTGTGGAATTTACGGATCACTGAAGATCAAGTTTTCAAAGAATATTTAATGACAAGAAGGAAATGCATTACAGTGTTATGAAACAAAATTATATAAACAATATGATCTTAATTTTGCTTAAAAAATTATTTACCCTTAACAAAGGTAATGGGTAAATACATGCAAGATAAATACTGGTTGTTTTTAAGGGATAAGATTTTGGATGAGCTTTAAATTCTTTGTATTTTTGCATTTTCCATCTTAGAATCACAATTATTTATAAATTATTTTAAATGACATTTTGAAACTAATTTCAGTTGTACTTAAAAATGCTCACAGAAAATTTTAAATGAAAAATAACAGACCACTGAAGTATATAGCCTCTATGACCTCCCCTTCATTATGTCACGTATATAATAGAAATATAATGAAAAGGAAAGACATAAAAATGGTAAGTTATCATCTCTGGGGTGGAAATTTCTGAATATTAGAGTTTTCTTCTCTTTGTATTTCATTAATTTTGTACAACGAATAAGATTTCATTTTATAATCAGTAAAAAAGTATTAAACTGTTAGGCCTGTATAGGCTTGAATAATCTTGAGAAATGGGAAAAGGAAATAGCATTATGGAAACTTTTTTTTTTGTTTAACTTTGTCCATTTTTCCTCCCTCCCTTCTAGTTTGTCAATTTCTTCTGGATAGAGAAAGAGGTTCTCTTTCTCTATCCAGTTAAAAAAAATATGCTGGATTCCTGAATTCTTTTTTTAAAATTAAATGTTATAACCTATTACTACCACACATATTTTAAGAAATTCTACCTTAATATATTTATATTCCCCTTGAACTATAGGACCTTAAGATACTTTAGTGCTAGCAAGTATCAATCAACTCACTAGCCATTATCATCCAGAATATTAGTTCAATCTTGTTTTCTTTAATCCCATAAATTTTAAGCTAACAAGATTTTATGTTGCCATTTACCCAAGTGTTTCCCATTGTCTTTGTACACCATTCCTTTTTTATCTTAAATTTTCCTTCTTTGAGTTCTTCCTTCCTGGAGTATATCCTTAACCAAGAATCTGCTGGTAATAAACCCTACTTTGGTTTGCTTGGAAACCTCTTTATTTTGCTTTCATTCTTTCAAGATGGCAAGTGTAACATTCACATAAAGATCTTTGGTACTCCAATAGTTCAGTTGTAGTGAAGTTACAAGATAATTTAGATGGAAAATATTTAGTGAACAGCAGAAAAAAAAGCATATAAACTTTTTATTATTTGAAATTCTCCTTCTTAGTTCTGGTATATTCATACCATTAAAATTAGGATATAAATCACATTTAACCAGTTGATTTTCTAAGCCTGGCTAGATTCAGGCAGAAATGTTGGCGACAGGGATTGAAAGGAGCGAAGTCTCTGAACACTTCCCACGGAACATCAGCATCAGTAGTTCCTACTATCCTCGTAGGATATTTAGCCAGGACTCTGGCTGTGGTCTAGAACTAAGGTCCCTGCAGTTGGTGACTCAGGTAACCCATTCCACATCAGTGGAAAAATCTGCCACTTAAAAAAACAGAACAAAACACCTCAGTGCTACTTTTTCATTTTGTATAGGAGTTAGGGAACTTGCCAACTTGTGAGGCTTTAATACGCAATAATTAGAGGTGGTCAAAATCACACCATTTACTAAAGAAAGCAGTTCAATGCTTCCTTAAAAATATTGAGCTCTTCTGTCTTCCAGTTTAAGTAACTGTATCTTCAGCTGGATGAATGCTGTTATTGAACTAATGTAAGGGTTGGCTTGTTACTGGGAATTTTCAGAGATGTTTTATTCCCTTTACCCAGAGCCAAGACCACACAGGCAAGATTCCTTAGGGATGTTTTCTGCTATGCAATTTTTTAAGCGAAGTTCACCTTTTCATTATGGTTATTGTTGTTTGGGGTTTTAGTCTTATTTAGGTGTTTCAGTTTGACTTCCCACCTTGGGTGGTCCCAGGGATTTGTCTGCTGTCTGCCTTGAAAAGAATCTGTCTGCCAATGCAGGAGATACTGGTTTGATCCCTGGGTTGGGAAAATCCCCTGGAGGAGGAAATAACCCCCCACTCCAGTATTCTTGCTGGGATAATCCCATGGACAGAGGAGCCTGGGGGGCTATACAAACACTACCTTGTGTGAAGTATCCTGATAAAGCTACAGGCTACCTCATCAGAGATCAGTAGATGTACCCAGGACAGACTTTAGTTTCTGTCATCTCAGTTTCTTGCCAGCTGAGCTATATATTTAAAGAGTTGTTTTTAGAGGGCTCTGCATCTTTAGGAATTTAGTACAAAGATTTCTTACTCTGCCATATTTTCTCCCACTGAAGGCCATTCCTTCATATCTTTCCACTTCAAACTTCCCAAGAGCTCCCTTTCAGTGAGTGTGCTGTGGTCCTCCCGAAGTGGCTCTAAGTGAATGCAGGGAGTCATTTCCAGTGAGCTCTGCCCCAAAAGAGCTGTCACCAAAGAAAGCCTAAACTTCTCCACATAGTTTTATTTGCACCCAGTTAAGGACTGTTATCAGATGCTGAACCCTAGTAGACATCAGCATAACTTGAACCCAAATTATTTGAGGATAAAATGGATTATTGGCTTTTGTGTATTTCAGATTTGGCGCAAATACGATGCTGACTGCAGTGGCTTTATATCAGCTGCTGAACTTTGTGTAAGTGTTGCCGGGAGCTGTCCCCGGGCGGACGGCGGGTGAGCTCATTCCTGGGAGTTTGATGTGTATCATGAGCTTGATTTCTGTGTCTCCAAGAAACATGGATATGAATTTGCTAATTTTAAAAAACTGATTCGTGTTTAGAAGGTTTAAAACTGTAGGTGACACTGGGAAAGACATAACTGAGGATTTATGACACCTTTTTATGCTCCGAACTGTTCCCTGGGTTCTGTTTAAAAGTGCTCCCTTCAAACTGTGACAGCCCTGCATTTTGGACTTCTTGCTTGATAAAAAGCATCACATTCCTTCCCTAAAACAAGCAGATGACAATCCTTCAAAAACAGCCTCTTGAGATTTCTAGGTTTATTTGTCACTAGATAAAATGCGGCTTTTCTCTTGATCTCACAGAACTTCCTCCGAGACCTCTTCCTCCACCACAAAAAGGCCATTTCAGAGGCTAAGCTGGAAGAATATACTGACACCATGGTGAGTAACTGAGCAATGCGATCTCAATGAAGACAGTTTCCCCCCATCTCCCCAGGGCCCAGAAACAGCATTTGGCACAGAATTAAGGGCTCTGTGAGTGTTTGCAGACTAGACAAATGCATGAAAAGACCTTCAACTCTGGGAAACAGTGACTGAATTTGAGCTACTTCAGTCTCTCTCTCGGGATGAGAATGCATGCATTTGAAAGAGAGCTGCTCACCTATCCTTAGGGAGACCTGGAAAGTCCAGTTAACATCAGGTTACTAAGCACCAGTCAGTAATCTCAAGTTACTGAGGTTAATCCAAGTCACACTGAAACAAGGAAACGTGAACCCAGACAACCAGGACCAAACACACGGGAGCCCCCCACTCCCTCCGCCCCTCCTCCCCCATGGATGATTCTACTCATTTAGTACATTCATTTAGGGCAATGGAGAGTCAGAAAGCTGGCAAATACATATTTCACCTTTGCCAACTATAGGTATGACCTTGAGAAATGGTCTATTGTTGTTTACTTCAGCTGAAAAATGGGGATTAATAATACCTAATTGCTTCGAGGGCAAGTGAGTGGATGCATATGAAGTGCTTTGCAGAGCATCCAGGAAATAACCAACATTCAATACATGTTAGCTCTTCCTGTAGCGATTGTTGTAGTCCTTGTTGTCATTATTTCCTTTTGCCACTCATGCAATCATATCCTAAATGACCTGAGATTATTTTAGCATCAAAGCTCCCTGGAAAATGGTGAAGTGGGAGAAGTTGCCTTTGGTGAATTCATTCTCACATTCTCATCCAGCTCCTAGCTTGAAGCTTTTCTCCCAGAGCTACTCTATAATAATCTGTACTGAATCTAATCTGGCTTCTCAACCTTTTGTCTCCCCTAAGTCCCTTCCCATCCCCAAATGTCTGTTTCATTCCAATCAAACTCTGTAGGTTTCTTAATTAATAAGCAAGAAAACTACTGGTAAAGGTTTAATTGCTTGTACAATTGCTACACTTATTATAGACAGAGTTCTTAAACAGACTCATCTTACTGAACCTTCTGGTGAATCATCAGGGCTGCATATCATGGAGAAGAGTAATGGATCCCTGTTAAAATGTGTACTACAAGGTTGACCTATTTAGGCCTTTAATTGATGCTTCCAAATACTGTATTATTTCTAACAACTCTTCTATAGCCTTGGCATTGTTCCTGCTCTTCTGTATATCTGATGGTTGACGCTTAGAAAGGGTAAGTGACTAAGCTACCACCAAGCTGATTTCCTAAACTCCTTCTAAAAATCTGATTAACTGGGAAATGATAAGTTGTCTAGCCTAAGGCACCAGTTAAACTGGAAGTTGGGCTGCCTGGCTTTCAGCCCTGGATCTTCTGGCTCTGTATTCCGACTACTCCGAATGCTGTCCTCAGCCAAAGGCACAGGCCCTGGGAAGGAAGAATGTGGTCTTGACCACGACAACTTAGAAATGGCCTGGATGGGAGCTAAGCTGATCCTCAGGACAGACTCACACCCCAGACCAGGAAATAATTTGGCTTCCTATTATGTTGACCTGTTTTAATAACACGCATAATACTGTTTGAAATCCTTTGACAGGCTTAGCACTAAAGAGTGAGAGAGAAATCCCTGAGAAGCAGGAAGCAATTTCCCACCTACCAGTGTATCTCTGGTTTCCTTTTGTCCTAGGTTCCTGGGAAACTCTCTAATAGCATGAATACTCTGAAAAAGGAAATTAGACTGAAACTGCCTGGGAGAGAGAATAATAAGGAGATTACTCTTCCAGTTGGGCATTTTTTTTCAACACTGATTTAACATTATGTTAGCTCTGGCCGTTGTTACCTTGATTTTATTAACTTATAAACCAGACCTTAGGCAGTGAAATGCTTGCACTAAGAATCCCCAGGAGATTTCTAGTATTTCTTTGAATACCTTTGACTCTGAGGGGCTTCCTCCCACCTCCAACTAGAATACTAAGCCACTATTTTCTGACTTTTAAACATAGCTCAGCTATTTTTTCCTTACTTTTCTCCACCTGGTTCTTGCTCATCCTTCAAGATTTAGTTAGAAATCATCTTGCTCTCTTCCATCATCTTCTTCTATAGAGGCTCCAAGTGCCTCTCCTCTGTGCTCCTATAGTATTTTGTGTATTTCAATGTCTTAACATCATAGTCACCTGTTTAATTCACTTTGCAAATATTCATTGAATACCTGCTACGCCTCTGGCACTATTCTAGTCAGCAAGGACTCAGCAGTGAGCAAAACAGAGACTGACACTAATGATAAACATAATAAATAATAAATTACATTGCATGATAGAAGGTAATGAGTGTCATGGAAAAAATTAAACAGTAGACCAGATAGTGCCAGCAGGGCAGCTAGGATGGGAGATTGGGGAGAAGGTGTGATTTGCAACAGGGTGGTCAGGGTGGCCTTTCAAGATGATGCAGCTTGAGAAAGGACCAAAGGTGCAGCAAGCAGGGCCCCTGGGTCAGGGGTGTGCCTAGGATTTCCAGGAACAGGAGACCACCAGTGTGGCTGGAGTGGAGTAAGTAAGGATGACACAGAGGCCAGACCAAGTCAGGCTTTGGGGGCCATTGTGAGAACGTGGGGGTTTAGTTGGAGGGAGATGGAGGGTTTGAAGGAGAGGATGCCATGAGCTGGCTTTTGTGTTGAAAAGCACCTGAAACAGGCAAGGAGGGAATCAGGAGAATCTGTTAAGAGGCTACTCCTTCATCCAGGTGAAAGGACGGCAGCTTGGATCAGGGCTGGGAAGCAGAAGAGATGAGAACCAGATCTGTTTGAAGATGGAATCAGTAGGATTTCCTGATGAAACAGCTAAGAGTCAAGGGCGACGCTGACACTGTTTACAGATCTTGCACTCCACTAGCTGTGATTCATCTGGGGCAGGGCGGCATCTTATCTGCATGTTCTTAGCCCTCACACGGAGCCTGGGACACAGTGGGCTCCCTAATGAATTCTGTTATTACCTAATAGACAGCTAGGAATAAACCCTGACAATATCAGGAAACTTTGCCCTTGGGATCCTCCTGCTTCTCTTACGTGTGTTCCTCATGACCCTCCAGCCCCAGGGTGATTCCTGCTCCCTCTTGGGGTGTCTTCCATACTACATACTGTTCATGGCATTATTTTGCACAGATCTGACGTTCCTCCAGCAGTGTTTCGTGTTCTGAAATTCTCCTTGTTCTCTTTTTTAAAACCAGACCTTCCAGGGCAGAACCAGAAAGGGTGCCTGGGAGTGCTGGGCTTCATCCTTAGGTGTCTCACTGGGATCCTTCATCACAGAGTCATCCAGAGGGACCCCAACCAGAGAGTGGGTATGAGCCACGCTGAGCCCAGTGTGTGGAGACAGACAGGGAGATGGGAGCCCCACGCTGAAGACGCCAAGTAGGAGCTATAGGAGTAAGGGCTAGAGCTGGAGGCAGCTGAGGAGACCGAGCAGAGCTAATCCAGAAAAGACAATCGGAGCAGGACGAGCCTAGGATTTGTCCTCATGGACTCGGGAGTCACGTCACTGTGTTCCTTTTCTTGAGTCTGAAGTGGTTTTTCGGGTCTGAGGGGTAGGGTCTCACAGTGACTGAGAACACCTGCTCCCTCACCAAAACCCCCACTCTCTTAATGCTTTTCTCTCCAGTTAGAATGTGATCTGGTAAACTAGTTCACACAAAGATGTGAGTTCATTCCTTCAACGACTATTTAGGGACAACCTATCAAGAAAGATACAGTCTCTGACCTTATAGAATTTTCCAATTGGGAGAAAATTTGATTAAAAAAGCAAAGGGAAAAGGAGCAAAAATTCATTCTGGTCCCTCCCTTCCATCCCTGCTGTGCATGTCACTGTGATACTGTATCTACCCGTAAGTAGCAGCCGAGTTCAATTAAGCACTGAAGAGTGCTTAAATATGTCGGCGTCACCTTAAAATGTAATTAAACTATTTTTAAAAAAGTATTCTTGATAAAAGAAAACAAAAACAAGACGCATTACAATGAAGCAGCAATTCTAGAGCTTTAGCAAAGGCAGGATGAGAAAAGTTAGGTGGTCAAAAGGGAAAGGCCAGGGGAGGGATAAATTAGGAATTTGGGATTAACAGATACACACAACTATATATAAAATAGATGAACAACAAGGACCTACTCTATAGCACATGAAACTATTTAATACCTTGTGACAACCTATAATGGGAAAGAATCTGAAAAAGAATATATATACACATACATATGTATAGCTGAATCACTTAGCTGTATACCTGAAACATTGTAAATCGACTATTCTTCAATTTTTTAAAAAAGAAAAGGTAGGTGAACAGAATGAAAGTTAAACTTTTAAAAGACGTTTTCTTAACATGCAGTACTTTATTTTCATTGAAACACTGCCAGTGTTTTCTGGTACTAAATATCTTAATCATAATAATTGAGACTTCCTTTTGTGCTAGGCCCTGTGCAAAGCACTTTTCAAACATCTCATTTGATTCTTACATGAACTTTATGAAACAAGTATTTAAATAAATAACCTATTTTATAAATGAAAAAACTGAGGATTACAGGTCAGAGATGATAAGGATGGAGCAGAAATTCCCAGACTCCAATCTATCTTCAAACTGTATTCAAACTGAAACATTTATGACTGAAAGTCTAAGTGCTGAATTATAAAACTGAAAATCTTCAAAAGAGGGAGGGTTAAGCTCTATGAGAAATCAAGAAGAGGTACAAATCCCTACAAATAAAGTGAATAGCAAGGTGAGGAAAAGGCCATGTTAGGAGATTAGGATTCTCTTAATATTTTTATAGATAAGATAATACAGGAGCTCTGACAGCCAAAACAGAATTTATGACCCAGAAAAACTGATTTTTCTCCTCATGAAGGACCTAAATAATCCTGCGAACTGACATCTTATTAAACACCAAAGAGGAAATAAAGCAGTGAAAGACAATGGGGAACAAGAATGGGTTCTACAAAACTGTTCTGGAGAAGAGAGGAACACTGATTGATTAAACTGGGGAAGGGAGGAAGGGAAGAAGAGTGAACTGTGGCTGCAGAAAGCCCCAGGGGTCACCTCAGCCAAACATCCCATCATAAGGGGTAGGAGCAGGCAGGAAGGAGACATGTAGGCTGTTTACAAAGCCGATACTTGGCTGAAAAGAGATTCTGCTCATCGCGCATCAGCCCTGCAACCCTAGTTGCCCAAAGCTGTTTTCTTCACAGTCTTGTGGTTTACATTTAAGAAACCTCAGGCTGGCAGCCCTTACAATGGAACGCCCTGACCTGAGGAAAATCAATGAAATGAAGAAAGAAACGGCAATGTACACTTTTGTTGACTTTGAGCTTTGATCCAGAAGTGGAGAGTCCTGAGAGGCAGCTGAGGGGAATCCGAACGGTCTTAACCAACTTTTGAGTATCTAGGTTGAAAGATGTCCATGGACCAAGACTGTCCTGTTACTAATGTTATGTGTCTGTTTCTAAACAACTAAAACCCCGAGCTGCTTCTGCTCAAGCATGCTGCAGTTAAATATTCATTTTTATTCCAAACTGTCCCATGAGGATAGGACCATGATCAGTCAAACTCCAGATGATCCCTCATTGGTCCTTTATGCACTGGTGAGATAGATAAGTGCTCAAGAATCTAGTGAGAGTTTCCACCCAAGGATCTGAGTTTGCCCTGAAAATTAGACCAGTTTAATGAGATTCAGGCCCATCTATTTCATTTTTCTTTCTTAAATTGCAGAGGCAATTTATACTTTTCCAATGAACAGATATGGGAACTGGGCTACAGTTTTTTTCTTTTTTTTTTTTTAAGGCCTTTTACATTTCCCTAAAGACTTTTGGGTACACGAACTTTTAGAAACTCAACACTTAAAAAAAAGACTTCTAGGATCTGAGCTTTAACTAAGTGATACACCAAGTGTGAAATCACTTTACTGCTGCTTTAATGGCTTTTTACTGAGCAATGGACACAGTCAGAGCAACATTGCATTAAAGATGTGGTTCCAAGGTTTAGCATTAAATGCTTTGTTTGGATATAACCTACTAAATGAATTCAAATTGACCCAAATAAGGATTGGCGTATTTGAAAACTGTTTGAAACCCGAACAAGGAACAAGTCAAGGCAGAACATCCAATCAGAAGAGAAAAGTTAAGGTCTGCAAACTTGTCTCACCTAAACTCCTAATTAATGTTCTGTACAAGGAAGGAAACTATTAACAAATTCCAATTATTACACCTAATTAAGAGGGGCTGCCAACACCTGGCAGAGGGGAAGATTAGCTGCCTGAATAGAATATTATTAGGTAATATTGAACTTTTTAAAATGTAAGCTCATACATGTGGGACATACTAAACTCATATACCTAATTAGAGCATGGAATGTGAACTATTGCAAAAACAATGAAATCTGAGAATGTGTCACACAAAGAGAATATCCCCATCCTCTACCCTGTCCAAGCTCTCATCCTTCATGCCTGGATTAAAGCATCTAACTTCCAGTTGCTTCCTTCCCTAGGTCTCTGATCCAAGCCAACCTAAGACACAACTGGGCTTCTTTTTTTTTTTTTTTTGAATTTTTATTGGAATATAGTTGATTTCCCTGTTGGTTTAGACAGTAAAGAATCTGCCTGCAATGCAGAAGACTGGTTTTATCCTTGGGTTGTGAAGATCCCCTGGAGAAGGGAATGGCTACCCACTCCAGTATTCTTACCTGGAGAATTACATGCACAGAGGAGCCTAGTAGGCTACAGTCCATGGGACTGCAAAGCGTTGGACACAACTGAGTGACTAACACTTTCACTTTTCACAATGTTTTGTTAGTTTCAGATGTACAGCAAAGTGAATGAGTTATACACTCTTCTTTTAGATTCTTTTCCCATATAGGCCATTAGAATACTGAGCAGAGATCCCTGTGCTATACAGTAGGTCCTTATTCATTATCTATTTTACATACAGTTCAGTTGCTTTGTGACCCCATGGATAGCAACACACCAGGCCTCCCTGTCCATCACCAACTCTGAGAGCTTACTCAAACTTAGGTCAATTGGGTCGGTGATGCCATCCAACCATTTCATCCTCTGTCATTTCCCTTCTTCTTCTGCCTTCAATATTGCCCAGCATCAGGGTCTTTTCAAAGAATCAGCTCTTCGCATCAGGCGGCCAAAGTATTGAAGTTTCAGTTTCAGCATCAGTCCTTCCAATGAGCACCCAGGACTGATCTCCTTTAGGATGGACTGGTTGGATCTCCTTGCGGTTCAAGGGACTCTCAAGAGTCTTCTCCAACACCACAGTTCAAAAGCATCAATTCTTCGGTGCTCAGCTTGCTTTATAGTCCAACTCTCACATCCATACATGACTACTGGAAAAACCACAGCCTTGACTAGATGGACCTTTGTTGGCAAAGTAATGTCTGCTTTTTAACATGCTGTCTAGACTGGTCATAACTTTCCTGCCAAGAAGTAAGCGTCTTTTAATTTCATGGCTGCAGTCACCATCTGCCATGACTTTGGAGCCCACAAAAATAAAGTCTGTCACTGTTCCCACTGTTTCTCCATCTATTTGCCATGAAGTGATGGGACTGGGTGACATGATCTTTGTTTTCTGAATATTGAGCTTTAAGCCAACTTTTTCACTCTCCTCTTTCAGTTTCATCAAGAGGCTCTTTAGTTCTTCTTCACTTTCTGCCATAAGGGTGGTATCATCTGCATATCTGAGGTTATTGATATTTATCCCAGCAATCTTGATTCCAGCTTGTGCTTCATCCAGTCCAGCATTTCTCAAGATGTACTCTGCATATAAGTTAAATAAACAGCGTGACAATATACAGCCTTGACTGACGTACACTTTGCCTATTTGGAACCAGTCTGTGGTTCCACATCCAGTTCTAACTGCTGCTCTTGACCTGCATGCAAATTTCTCAAGAGGCAGGTAAGTTGGCCTGGTATTCCCATCTCTTTCAGAATTTTCCACAGATCCACACAGTCAAAGGCTTTGGCATAGTCAATAAAGCAGAAATAGATGTTTTTCTGGAACTCTCTTGCTTTTTCGATGATGCAGCGGATATTGGCAATTTGATCTCTGGTTCCTCTGCGTTTTCTAAAACCAGCTTGAACATCTGGAAGTTCACGTATTGTTGAACCCTGGCTTCGAGAATTTTGACATGGAGATATCAAGATTACTAGCGTGTGAGATGAGTGTAATTGTGCGGTAGTGTGAGCATTCTTTGGCATTGCCTTTCTTTGGGATTGGAATGAAAACTGACCTTTTCCAGTCCTGTGGCCACTGCTGAGTTTTCCAAATTTGCTGGCATATTGAGTGCAACACTTTCACAGCATCACCTTTTAGGATTTGAAATAGATCAACTGGAATTCCATCACCTCCACTAGCTTTGTTCGCAGTGATGCCTCCCAAGGCCCACTTGACTTCGCGTTCCAGGATGTCTGGTTCTAGGTGAGTGATCACACCATCGTGATCATCTGGATCATGAAAATCCCTTTTTCAGTTTCTCTGTGTATTCTTGCCACCTCTTCTTAATATCTTCCACTTCTGTTAGGTCCATACCATTTCTGTCCTTTATTGAGCCCATCTTTGTATGAAATGCTCCCTTGGTATCTCTAATTTTCTTGAAGAGATCTCTTTCCCCTTCTATTGTTTTCCTCTATTTCTTTGCACTGATCACTGAGGAAGGCTTTCTTATCTCTCCTTGCTATTCTCTGGAACTTGCACTTATCACTGAGGAAGGCTTTCTTATCTCTCCTTGCTATTCTTTGGAGCTCTCAACTTATATACAGTACTGTGTCTATTTCAACTCCAATCCGTATTTATCCCTCCCCTTCCAGGCTCTGTTGATATCTCTTCTCCTCCATGTCCACCATTATGCTACTGATGACCTCACCCAGTCTCATGGTTTTAAATACCAGCTAATGGTGACCTCCTCCAGTTTATAGCTCTGACCGAGAGGACTTCTCTGAGCTGCTTGCACATAGTTGAATGTATGTCTCCCCTTGGATGCCCAATATGCCTCTGAAACCTAGCATATCCAGAGTTGACTTTCTGACCTTCCCCTGCAGACCTGCTTCATTGGGATCTTCCTCAACCCAGTGAATATGAACTCCACTTTTCAATCTGCCCCTCCTTCGGGACTTATCTGAAGTCCCATCTCCTTTCTCAGTATTCTTCAGTATTCTAACATATTGTTCTGTTTCTTTGTCTCAGTGGTCAAGGAGATAATGCTGAATCTTATTTCAGATATTCATTTTTGCTGCTCCAATTACATTGTAAGCTCCGAAAAGCCTGTACCACCTTAAAGATTTTTGAGAGTCTCTCACAGTGCCTTGCATGTTGTTAGACACATGGTAATTATTCAACATTTGTTGTTGTTTAGTCGCTCAGTCATATCCGACTTTCTTGTGACCCCATTGACCATTGCCTGCTAGGCTCCTCTGTCCATGGGATTTCCCAGGCAAGAATACCGGAGTGGGTTGCCATTTCCTTCTCCAGGGGATCTTTCTGACCCAGGGATGGAAACTGCGTCTTCTACATTGACGGTGGATTCTTTAGTGCTGAACCACTAGGGAAGCCCAATTATTCAACATACAATTCTTGACTTAGTAACCTGGGAGGGGGCTCTAAATCCTTTTTCAGAGTGTACATGGCAACAATATTCAGACTTTTTAAAAATGAGAATCTCTTTTTAAGTAAGTAAAGAAACAAAAACACCTGTTAAGGGGTGATTTCCAAAAATATTGCTTAAAAAGCAAGTTGCAAATAATACATAGAATGTGGTCTTATTTGTCCAAAAAAAAAAAAAAAAAAAAATGAAGAGAGACATTTTAAAATGTTTAAAAATTTTCTGGAAGGATAAGTCTATGAATGGTAATTATCTCTACAATAAGGACAGGAAGGACTTTTACTTTGTACTCTTTGCTCTGAACTATCTGCATATTTTTGACATTTCACTTTATCTCAAATTATCAATTAACAATTGTTAAAAAAAAATCTATGGACTGTAATTGTACCTTGGATCTACTGCTTCTGGTAAGAAGTTATGATGAACCCAGTAATGGTTTTAAATGAATTTGCATTTTGCAATCACTATGGCATCTACTGGGGCTTCCCAGGTGGCTCAGTGGTAAAGAATCCACCTGCAAAGCAGGAGACATGAACTTGATCCTTGGGTTGGGAAGATCCCCTGGAGAAGAGAATGGCAAACTACTTCAGTATTCTTGGCTGGGAAATCCCATGGACAGAGAAGCCTGGGTGGGTTACAGTACATGGCGTCACAAAGACTTAGACACAACTTAATGACTAAACCACTACCAGATGGCTCTATATGGATCTTAAAAATGAAGATAAAGCTATTATCAAATCTTAGGAGAATTCTGGGTATACCTACAGACTCTGAGGGGTCTCTTGCCTAAGAAGGGGACCTGTTGGCCTACACCATTTTAAGGAGTTTGTCAGTAAGTCATCGTGTTTCATTTCAAGAGACTTTATAGAACCTTTCATGTACTTAGTACTGAAAAACATGGGGATGAAAATGGAATTTTTTTTTTTTTTTTTTTTACTATTTGGCCTTGTTGGGTCTTACTTGCAGTATGAGGGATCTAGTTGCAGCATGTGAACTCTTAGTTGTGGCATGTGGGATCTAGTTCCCTGATCAGGGATTGAACCTGGGCCCCCTGCATTGGTTACATGGGAATCTTAGCCATTGGATCACCAAGGAAGTCCCCATAATGGAATCCTGTCCTCACCGCCACCACCATGAACCACCAAAGCCCTCCATGAGTGACTTGTGCCATGAGCAAATGTTCACAAAGGTCAGAGGGAAACTCACATAAATAGATTTTTTTTTTTTTGATTTCTCACAGAAAGAAGGGCAATCAGAAAAAGTAAATACCACATCTCTATGGCATCTCAATCTATGGCACCAGATGTTTTCGTTCATAACCAAAAATAAAACATGTACCACATTAACCATGAGATGTCCAGAACCTGTAAAACTAAGAGCCTGGCTTATGGAAAGAGTTCTTGTGACAGATAAACTTGGATTCAAATCTTGCTACTTTCTTAGACAAATTAATCTTGCTAAATTCCAGTTCCCTGCCTGTATGGCATGCAGCTATTTCTTCTAAGAATGTGGTGACGATTAAATGAAATAAAATATGAAGTGTTGGCTGCTCTACAAAAGTTTGCTATTAGAGTTTTAAAAATTAAGAAACCTTTATGTCCCTTGCCTGCCACAGAAATTGTCAAACATTCAAAATTCACCAAATGTACTTCCATGAGTTAGTACAGACCTATTTACAAACAACTTTCTCAGTTACGGAGATCATGAATTACCAGGAGCTTACTCTTCCCTCCCTCTTATAAACTGGTCATTTTTTGAGACCTTTCCATAATTGAGTTTGGGGAGGAAGAAAATCCTAATAAACTCATATAACCAGATTAGCAACTATTCTATCTTTTCAAGATGGCTTCTGTGTTTTAATAAATTTTATAATACACATTTGTGATGTCAGGGTTTTGGGAGAATGGGATTTCAAATTCACTTCAAATAGTAAAAATAAATTTGATTTAGAGAGTGAGGAGAGATGAAGGAAGGACTCATATGTTTTTAATGTAAAAATCTGTTAGATTTATCCTCAGATTATCTCACTGCTGCTTCTTCCCTGTGCAGCCTCGTCATAAGGATATATTTAGAAATATTCCACACCACCAAAATGTTGCTAAGTCACAAAATCCACTCCTAGTACAACTTAGATATATAAAAAAAATGTGTCTCCTCTACCTTGCCTAAACCAACCTAGTCTTCCCCATTTTAATTTTTAATCCAATCTTGTTTAAAGCTTAGTCTGATTTAAAAAATTTAAACAGCCTCTTTGAGTAAGGAAAAACTCATGGCATCTTAGACTTCTCAGCCAGACCCTTCTCTAAAAATGACATCATGGTGGGTAAGGAGAGAAAAGTGGCCCTGAGAACCTCATGGTGAAGGGGAGGAGTCCAGGCCCCTGGATACAGTGCTCTGGTTTCCAGGGTGATGCCTCCTGACCACACAGTTGCTGCTACCTTGCTGACACTCATGGTTGAAGCCATACTTTAATTCCTGCTGAATGCAGACCACTAATTCTCTGCCACACCCTCCTTCCAGCTTGCTGATTCAGCAACCCACCCCCACCCTCTGATTCACATCATCTCATACTCAGCTGGCTCCATGGAAGGCCTACTGGTCCTTGACTCAGCATCCAAATCCTTGGGATCTCAGAGTGTCTGGGGAAAGCAAAGCCACGGCAACTCTCCACACTCAGCGTTGTCCTTCCGTAGCCAGTGCTCTTCTCCCTCCAGAATCCCTTTCCTGTAGAGTTAGCTCACACATCTGTCTACTTCACTCATCTCTGCCTCACTGTCTCCCTTCCTTCCTACAGTCCTCTGAGGCTTATAGAGGGAGACTTTCTCCTGTATCATATCCTCCTCAGCTACGTTTGCCTTCATGGAAAAAAATATTTCTTCTATCCTCTGTAGGAAGAGACCTTATGAGTCAGCCTCAGCCAATTTAAATATATAATCAGAAGAACAAATTAGCAAAGCACTTTAATGACTTTCAAAATGAATTCCCATTACACGTATTCCTTACAGTCCTTTCCCCTTCTGCATTCCAGATGAAGATCTTTGACAAAAATAAAGATGGCCGGTTGGATCTTAATGACTTGGCAAGGTGAGTAGCATGGAAATGGTGTCAAAGATTCAGAAACATGTTCCTAGGAGTTTAATGACAGCACACTCTCCTTTCTGAAAGGTGAGACTTGATCTCCCAGGACCAGTGAATATCTTATGTTCCATGGCAAAGATAATTAAGGTTGCAGATAGAATTAATGTTGCTAAGTATCAGACCTTAAAATAGACTATTCTGGAATATCTGGGTGGATGCAATATGGTAACAGGGGTCCTTTAAACATGGAAGGAGGAAGCAGAAGATCAGAACCACAGAGAAATTTGTTATATTGCTGCCTTTGAAGTAGAGGAAGGGGCCATAAGCCAAAGAATGCAGGCAACTTCTAGAAGCTGAAAAATGCTAGAAAACAGATTCTCCACTAAAACCTCCGTAAGGAATACAACCCTGTCAACACCGTGAAATACCAGTCAAATCCATTTCAGATTTCTGAGTTCCAGTACTATAAGATATTAATTTGTGTTGTTTTAAGCTACTAAGTTTATATAATTTGTTACAGCAGCAATAAGGAACCGATTCAATGGCGAAAAAGTCCTAAAATATTTATTCATGGGAATCTTCTTTCTCTATCCCTAATTCTGAAGTGAAGCCCTGTTACTCTATACACAAGCTCCTTTCCAAAGGCAAAAATGTCTAAAAACTGTCTAAGACATGATGCCAACAAATAGATGAGAACAGTATTCCTCGCCGAGTCCCAGGATGTTCTACCCTCTATTTGGCTTAATTTAATTCTCTCTACCCTGGACATCCAGAGAGGCACAATTTTCCAAACTGTTATGATATTTTTTCTACCTTTCCCTATATATACACATCCATGATTATAAATACAACATAAATGCAAGGTTTTAGTCTTTTGAAACTGACTCAATTCCACTGAAGTACAATTGAAATTATGCAGAAAAGAGAAATAGGTAACTTTTATTGAATATAACATATATACTATATAATTCACCCTTTAAAACAGTGTACAATTCAGTATATTTTAGTATATTCATAAGGTTGCTTAACCATCACCACTACTTAATTCCAGAACATTTTCACTAAGGCAGAAAGATACTGCATAACATTAAGAATTATTATCTCCTCCTCTCTCCCGCCAGTCCCTGGCAACCACTAATGTACTTTCTGTTCCTATATATTTGTTTATTCTGGGCATTTCATATAAATGGAATTATACAATATGTGGTCTTTAGTGTCTGGCTATTTCACTTAGCATAATGTTTTCAAGGATCATCCATGCTGTAGCATGTATCGATATTTCCTTTTTATACCTGAATACTATTTCATTGTATGTATATATTGTTTTGTTTATATGTTCATTGGTTGATGAGCATGCAGGTTATTTCTTCCACTATTTAGCTATTATGAATAATGAGCCTATGGACACCTTTGTACATGTTTCTGTGTGACCATAAGTATTTGATTCTCTTGGTTATATACCTGGGAGTGGAATTTGGGATTCATATAGTATTTCTGTGATTACTTTTCTGAAGAACTGCTAAACAGCTTTCCAAAGCGGATACGCCATTTTACATTCCCACCAATACTGTACTAAGGTTTGGTTCTAATTTCTCCATATTCCAATCAGCATTTATTGTTGGCATCATCCTAGTGGGTGTGTTCCTTACTGTAATTTTGGTTTGTATTTCCCTGATGACTAATAATTTTGTACATATTTTCACGGCCATCTGTATATCTTCTTTGGAGAAATGTCCATTCAGATCCTTTGCCTATTTAAAATTGGGTTAATTTTCCTTTTATTGGAAATTACAATATGTAGCAATATGTGGCAAATCTTTATAGCATATGTAGCAATATGTAGCATATGTAGCAATTCTTTACATATGCTGGATACTAGATAGTTATCAGATACATGATTAGCAAACTTTCTCCATCCATTGTATACATTTCCCTTTTTACTTTTTTGATTGTATCCCTGGAAGAACAAAAGTTTTTGATTTTGATGAGGCCTAATTTATCTAATTGACACTTTTGAACTGTGGTGTTGCAGAAGACTCTTGAGAGTCCCTTGGACTGCAAGGAGATCCAACCAGTCCATCCTAAAGGAGTTCAGTCCTGGGTGTTCATTGGTAGGACTGATTTTGAAGCTGAAACTCCAATACTTTGGCCACCTGATGTAAAGAGCTGACTTATTTGAAAAGACCCTGATGTTGGGAAAGATTGAGGGCAGGAGAAGGGGACGAGAGAGGATGAGTTGGTTGGATGGCATCACGGACTCAATGGACGTGGGTTTGGGTGGACTCTGGGAGTTGGTGATGGACAGGGAGGCCTGGCGTGCTGCGGCACATGGGATCGCAAAGAGTCGGACACTACTAAGCGACTGAACTGAATTTATCTAATTTTGCTTAATTTTACAGAATTTTGTTTTGGTTGTATTTGGCTGCTTATGTTCTAGGTGTCATATATAGGAAACCACTGCCAAAATCTAAGCTTCTGAAGATTTATCCTTATGTTTTTTTCCCGAGTTTTATAAGTTTTTACTTTTAGGCCTTTGATACCTTTTGGGTTAATTTTTATATATGGTATGAGGTAGGAGTCTATGTGGATATCCATTGGCCACAACACCATTTCTTCAAAGACTATTCTTTCTCCATTCAATGGCCTTGGCAAAAATCAATTGACCATAAATGTATAGGTGTATTTCTAGACTGTCTTTTCTATTCCATTGATCCACGTGTTTATCCACGACAGTGCTACATCTTATGTTGTACACTCCACCTTATCTTGATTACTGTTGCTTTGAGTAAATCTTTAATCAGGAATGATTTTCAAAGGTTTGTTCAAGATAGTTACGGCTATTCTAAAATCCCTTGCATTTCCGCATGAATTGTAAAATCAGATTATCAATTTATATAAAAAAGGCAACTGGGATTTTTATAGTAATTGTGTTGGATAAACAGATAAATCTGAGGCATATTGCCATCCTAACAATATTAAGGCTAATTCCTGATCACGGATGTCCTTCAATAATATTTCAGTTCATTTGCTCAGTCATGTCCGACTCTTTGTGAACCCGTGGACTGCAGCACGCCAGGCCTCCCTGTCCATCACTAACTCCCAGAGCTTACTCAAACTCATTTCCATTGAGTCCGTGATACCATCCAACCATCTCATCCTCTCTCGTCCCCTCCTTCTCCTGCCTTCAATCTCTCAGAGCATCAGGGTCTTTTCCAATGAGTCAGTTCTTTGCATCAGGTGGTCAAAATATTGGAGTTTTGGCTTCAACATCAGTCCTTCCAATGAATATTCAGGACTGATTTCCTTTAGGATGAACTGGTTGGATCTCCTTGCAGTCCAAGGGATTCTCAAGAATCTTCTCCAACACCATAGTTCAAAAGCATCAATTCTTCAGTGCCCAGCTTTCTTTATAGTCCAGCTCACATCCATACATTACTACTGGAAAAACCATAGCTTCGACTAGATGGACCTTTGCTGACAAAGTAATGTCTTTGCTTTTTAATATGCTGTCTATGTTGGTCATAACTTTTCTTCCAAGGAGCAAGCGTCTTTTAATTTCATGGCTGCAATAATATTTAGGTCATCTTTGAAAACTATAGATCAATGTTGGAAAAAACCACTCTCTAAGTCTTAGGGTCTCTTATACTTTTTCCTAAGAATTTTATTATTTTTGATACTATTATAAGTGGAATGGTATTCTTGCTTTCTTTTTCGGATTGGCCATTACTAATGTATAGAAAAACTGAATTTTGCACATGACATTGTACATGCAACCTTGTTGGAATTTTTAAATGTCTACGGTGACTACTAATTCCTGTGAAAGTCTTTCCCTTCTTTAATTTTTGTACTGTATAAAGTCCTGTTTTCCAAGCACATATCCTATTCTGCAGAATAACTTGGAAATTGCCTGTCCTTTTCTCACACTTGAATTATACATTTTACTTGTAATTGAGAGCTGAAAGATCATCACATGGATTACGTTTTTTGTTTTTGGGTTTTTTCCTATTTAGGATTCTGGCTCTTCAGGAAAATTTCCTTCTCCAATTTAAAATGGATGTGAGTAGTGACACTTCTCTAGATGGGTTTGTATTATTCATGTTTCTCCACAGATTTCAGAGGGAGGGAAGATGGGCATTTAATTGTCTTGCCTTCAGTTTATTTAGAGGCTGACAAAGCTCAGTGCTGGGATTAAGGGATTATGGATTGTTGACTCAAAGTTTATAAAAGTTGCCTATGACCCTGGAGGAATGGTACAACGGAAGTTTCACATTACTGACTGACATATTACTTTCTCCATACACAGGCTTGCTCCACTGAAGAAAGAAAAAGGGACTTTGAGAAAATCTTTGCTCACTATGATGTTGTAAGTGTGCCTTTTTGATATACTATGCTGGCCATCTTCAGGTAGGAAGCTTGTTTAGTCCCTATGTGGTGTCATCCTACTCACAGACCCTAACCTTAGGTGATGAACAGCAATCACACATGTGTATTGCTGTGTCAAGGCCCCTTAGCTTCTCTATAATAAAACTTCTGAGAACTAAGTATAAACAGACATAGGAGTATTGATGGAGAAGAGAATAAAGTCGCTTTTTTTTTTTTTTCCCTGTGCCTTATATCCAAACTAAAAGAAAGTTTCTCCTTCTTGGTCTCTATATTAGTATGCTCAAATACAAAAGCAAGTAGTCATACAAAAAACCACACCCAATCTAAAGAATTACGGGGAAAGTGAATTCATGTTTGTAAAGCTCTTAGAGGAGTTCCTGGCATATAACAATTACTGTACTAGTGTCTGGGAAAACACACTAAGGAAATGGATTTTTAAAAAAATGTTATGATAAAGGTTCAGGATTAAAAAACCTTGAAGAAAATGGATGACCTGTCATAACTGAAACTTTAGAGAAGAAACTGAAATATTTTAGTATGTATTCTATTTTTATAGGCATTCTTATAAAATGGGTATTTTATACATGAACCATATAATAATTCTAATATGTTCACTCAATCTAGTACCTCTTGAATTTAAAATGTGTTTTGATAATAATTAAATCATTGCTAAATCATAAAGCAAAATCTTAAAATGGCAATATGTCCTTCAAAGGGTCAATGAATGTGTAATTAGCACTAGTCTGAACTGAGTCCTGGTACTTGGGAAGTAAATAAAGTTGGTATAGTCTTTAATGCTATTTGTCACAGTAAGGAACTCAAAACTACTGCAAACCATTCCATTGATTACATGACAGAAGTTACTTAGAGTGAATTCTTTTGATTTATGTGGAGCATGCATGTTCTCTCCTACACAGACAACATGTTAGAACATGCCATTTCCAAACTTGTTTGCAGTCACAAAAGAATACTGATTTGGTCTACTGTGTAACTTATTCTTTAAGCTTTTTGACTTAAGAAAATTATATTTGGCTGATTGGATCTTTTATCTTTCAGAGTAAAACTGGAGCCCTAGAAGGCCCAGAAGTGGATGGGTTTGTCAAAGACATGATGGAGCTTGTCCAGGTGACTTCATGAGACTGTGTAGATAGATCATTCTCACCAGGAATTGGGGCTGCTGTTTTGATTCCATTGTTTATTTGAGGGGAATCAGTAGGGCCAAAGAGTAATGATGCAGAAAATCTAGGGATGCAGCCTATTTAACAAGCTTTGATCATCTGTGCCTGTGTGCTAAGTCTCTTCAGTCGTGTCTGACTCTTTACAATCCTATGGACTCTAGCCTGCTGTCCATGGGATTCTCCAGGCAAGAATACTAGAGTGGGTTGCCATGCTCTCCTCCAGGGGATCTTCCTGATCCAGGGATCGAACCTGTGTTTCTTATCTCTCCTGCACTGGCAGGCAGTTCTTTACCACTAGCACCACCTGGGAAGCCCTTGAGCATTTGTGAAACTCAACAAATCTCTTCTCTCTTGAGATCAATTGTAGTTCTAATTAAGTAAAGCCCCCATAGGAACTTCTTGTTACCATCATTTGAAAGTCATCCATTTTACCAAAGGCTGTTTTTGGTAAAACAGCCATTTTACCACCGTGCTGTTTCATTTTTTGATTACAGAAAGTCTTCCTCCTATGGACTTGGTTACTAAAATAACTAAAATGTGTAATTTCATGTAATAAATTCCATACTTGGGATTTTCTTTCTTCCTTTTTTTTTTTTAAACACAAAGGGGCTGCTCCTGTTTGACCATTTCTAATTTCCCTTGATTCATTGACCTAACATTCCAGGTTCCTATGCTACATTGCTCTTTATAGCATTGGACTTTACTTCCATCATCAGTCACATCCACAACAGGGCGTGGTTTTCTCTTTGGCTCCATTTCTTCATTCTTTCTGGAGTTATTTCTCCACTCTTCTCCAGCAGCATATTGGGCACCTACCAACCTGTGGAGTTCATCTTTCAGTGTCCTATCTTTTTGCCCTTTCATACTGTTCACGGGGTTCTCAAGGCAGGAATACTGAAGTGGTTTGCCATTCCCTTCTCCAGTGGACCACATTTTGTCAGAACTCTCCACCATGACCCATCCGTCTTGGGTGGCCCTATACAGAATGGGTCATAGTTTCATTGAGTTAGACAAGACTGTGGTTTATGTGATTAGTTTTCTGTGATTGTGGTTTTCATTCTGTCTGCCCTCTGTTAGGAGAGGCTTATGGAAGCTTCCTGATGGGATAGACTGACTGTGGGGGAAATTGGGTTTTGTTCTGATGGGCAGGGCCATGCTTAGTCAATCATTAATTCAATTTTCTGTTGATGGGCAGGGTTGTGTTGCCTCCCTGCTGTTTGATCTGAGACCAAACTATGGTGGAGGTAACGAAGATAATGGCGACCTCCTTCAAAAGGTCCTGTGCACACATTGTTGCACTCAGTGCCCCCAACTCTGCAGCAGTCTGCTCTAACACCTAGCCTAAGATGGCTATTTTATGTAGAAAGGCATTGCAGTGGTTGGGATTGATGTAATTTAGATCATATCTACATCGCAGAGCTGTTCCATGTAGGGTAAACAGTGTTTGAAAAAGCAATATCCTCTGAGATCCTGATGAACAGTATTGACTAGCTGCATGATCCAGGAAAAATCCAGATATTTTCAATTCTTACATGGGTGTTTTCCTATGTGGCTGTGTAGCCACTGAATTTAGTAGTTTCATATCCTTCAGTTCAGTTACCCAGTTGTGTCCGACTCTTTGTGACCTTAGGGATAATATCCTTAGGGATTGCTTTTGAGGTTTGTATAGGACACAAGGATCATCTCTTGACTGGCCTAGATGGCAATAAATTAGAGTGGCAACAATTATTAACTGCTTTTGGAGTCTCAAACCTTCTTAAAAATCTGATTAGAATTATGGGGTTTTGCAGTAGAAAAATGCCCAGATACCAATTTTGGCATAAATCTCCAGAAAGTTTACATACTGTAGTTAAGCAGGTATGGATGAGACATTTAATTTCTGAGGTCTTATGAGGATAACACCTAACTCTTATTAATCCCACTCAACTGGCCCCTTGCCCCTTCTTTGTCCCCTTCACATGTTGCTCCTGTCGGAGAGCTCACCAGTGTTTGCACAGTCAGAACAGGTGCTGGGTGCTGGTGTGGTGTTGCCTTTTACACGCTGATTGCTAAAGGAAAAATCCCATTTCACTCATTATCTATTTAACACCAGGATGATTTCTGTCATAGAAAGTGAGCAGTTATCTATGGGACATTAAAGCTGCACAGCAGAAGGCCTTGTCTAACTGGAGTTTTAATTTGTTTTTGCTAGAATAAATGGGATTGGGAACCTGTTTTCCAGAGCTGTGTGGCCTCCTCTCTGTAGTGGAGCGAGGGTTCCTAACTGCCTGTCGAGCCCAGAGGCTTCAGATCCTTACAGACTCTTTCAGTTGTCTTTCAGCTATCTCTGGGTTTAGCAATGGCTTCCAAAGGTTAATGCGAGACCATGGAAGTAAAACCTAAACCAGCAACAGAACAGAGAATATAATTTTCTAAAGAAAATTAAAGGAAAAAATTTGAGACCATCTAAAAACCTGAGCTGAAGCAGAAGTCTGTCTCACTCTTTAATGGACTCATAGTGCCTCTATGGGAAATCAGAAGCACCCCATCATTTCTGTCCTTGCCACTCTATTTCTGTTGGGCTATTGGAACTTCTCCATGTTAGTACCAGACAGCTTGAGATAGCCGGTTTCTAAGGACTGGGTCAGACTGGTCCGTAATACAAAAGCAGTTTATAGGAGCTGATCTCTTGAGCTACAATGTACACAGCAGTTACTAATGTTATTCCCAGAAGCCAGGTGATTGAAGGCGCCTATCTTTATTGAACCTGTTTAGTCTTCCGTGTTGCTTAAAAAAATATTCACCATACTATTTGAAAGATGTAGTCAAATATGACCATTGGGTCATTGAGACCCTGACACTGAGACCACTGAGATCTGATTTTTCTCAGCTTCATTAGCTACAGCCATCTCCTGTGAATTTCTTTATTTTCATTTTATAAGAAAGGGCCACAAGGCAATGAAGCCAATATCTGTAACTTATTTTAAAAGCAATTTTCAGATCATGCCATGGAGTCAGCAGAGGGCTGGCTCAGTTTCTAAACATACAGTTCTGGACAGAATCCCTGATGTTTACAATAATCCTAAAATGACAACCCATTCCCGTATTCTTGCCTGGAAAATCCCATGGACAGAGGAGCCTGGCAGGCTACAGTTCATGGGGTCGCAAAGAGCTGGACATGACTGAGCGACTTGAGCACAAGCTTGTTTTATGGCTTTTTAATTCTTATACAGTCATGTATGACACATAGGTTGAATTTGTGTTAAAAAGATTATCTGATTACCAGATCACCCTTTTCTTTAACCTCTGGAAAACGGTACCCAAGCCTGTTCTCCATCAATGTGTTGAGACACCAAGTCCCTGAGGGAGCAGACACCGTAATTTCTACACAAGATTTTTTAAAAGACTGTAGCTCCCTTAGCACAGCAAGAAAATCAACACCAACACAACAGTCTACATCCTAAACTAGAAAGTGGGAAGGCAAGACATTCCAGATTCTAAGCACCCACAAGAAGTAGACATGTGAACAATAATGTTAGAAGCCAAATAAAAGGGATGCCAGAGGTGTCTGCCTGGAGACGATGAGGGGTCCTACCCCCAGGTCCCAACAGTTTATTCTCTTCCCTGCTAGATACACCATCTGCTTTTCTCTGTTGACAAGAAGACGGTTGGCAAAAGGGGACGCATAGAGACCTTAGAAGGGAAACTGCATGCATTTATATTGGCAACTTGTTCTTAAAACAGAGGCCCTCAGTGGTTTCAAATGATTTGTCCTCTGTGATCCAAGCACTTTTGAGCAGTGTCATTTGGTTCTCCTAACTCCTAG
Organism: Cervus canadensis; assembly: GCF_019320065.1. NCBI lineage: Eukaryota > Metazoa > Chordata > Mammalia > Artiodactyla > Cervidae > Cervus > Cervus canadensis. The sequence continues at coordinate 23,696,096 of NC_057413.1, read as the reverse complement.
TAAGTTATAAAGCATTAAAAACACAACTCAAAAGGTCCAAACAAACTTCCTTCGCATACCCACATTCATACCCACAAGTGCCTCCCCAACACATACTTCCACACATGCAAAAATATTTCAACTCACTTAAAGGAAATAATTCCTTTGCAGGAAGCACATTAAGGGGGAAAAAAGCGCTTAGAATAGCCTGGTTATTGCATAAATACCTTAGCAAATTAATTTTTGCTAATATGTAAATGACTACCACCTGAATCTTTTCAAAAGGGTGCTAAAAGGATCCTGAGACAGGGTGCCATTTGCTGCAGAAAGGATTGTAGCCAAAGCGGTTTGAGGATACTGAAGACCAAACATCCCTGCCTTGTAACTGTACAGCAAACGAGCCTTTAATATGGAGCCACAGGGGGCAGCTTGCTATTTTCAGGACCTCTAGGCCACATTCCCTGGGGCCACTTCTACCCCTGCTTGGCACTGATACCCAGGGAGCTATACTCAACAAAGAGAGCCTACAGACAATGGGTTACACCTTAGCCTCTTCGTCCAATCACTCAAGAGATTCTTGGCAGAGAAGTGAAGTCCACCAAGTTTAGATTCTGGGCCCCAATTTTCCCCTCCCGATTCTCCCAGAATCCTGCCCCACTCTGATGTTTTTCCTTCTTGCTCTCTGCCATCTGGTTCCCAGTTCCTGCTGTTCTTTCCCCTTCTCCTGTTAAAACCTTCTATCAGGGTGGATTTGCTGTCAGTCATTTACCCCGTCGGACAGTGCCAATTAGCTTGTCTTAATATGGCTGTCTAGTTGTAGAATGAAAGGTTTTGTTTCCTATTGCAGGTTTCCTAGAACTTTCTTTGGAAGTGAGGAAACCTTGGGGTGAGGTTAGGTGATGGGAAATGTTTCTGAGAATTCATGAAATCAAATCCTGCAAACTGCTGCCTGCACTCTTTACTCATAACTAGTCCACTAAATGAAGGGTTTGAAAATCAAAGGGTTTGGAAATCTGATTAGTTGGTTTTTCCATTCTCTTCAGACACTGGCTTTTAAATTTAGATTCATCACCATTCATATGGCTTTCATTAGGCCAGCTATTCCCCACGAGAACAGTGAGAACTGGTGAAATGAGCACTTAATTGGAAACAAAAGACTTGGGATCAAAAATGCTCCTGCAACTTCTGGCATGGCAAGATATCTCAGTTCTTTCTGAGCCTCTGTGTTCTAATCTGTAAACAAGGAGTAACCACTTACCTCCCAGTGTTATTGTGAGGGTTAAATAAAATAACCTAGGAAGAATCACTGAGTTCCACCATTGTTTACTTTTGCAGGTCTTCAAGTTTAGAACATTTTCCTAGCTGACCTGCATCACAGGTCCTTCTTAGCCCCTGAAATATTCCTTGGAATAAATCTGATGGGGTCTGTCTGGCTCAACAACATAATTCTTTAGATTTTAATTCATTGCTACCCTTTTAAAAACCAGAGGGGGATGTCAGTATCTCTGCAGGGAGTTAATAAATGTGCCTTCTCTCATTAGTATAGTGAGACAGAATTTTGGTGACAATCCTCTGCTCTAAGGCAAAATATCTTTATTGTGGTTACAAAAAAGGCAGGCTTTCTGTACAAACTGCAGATAAGTGATGTAGGAACAGACATTCTCTGACCTGAAGGGACAGGGTTAGAATTGAACCTGGTGGCAGAAAACTAGTCCTTGGCAATATTTGGTGGGATGAAGAGATGGAGTCCTCCCTGGAGGCCTGTCTTCAGGGAGGCGCTCCCAGAAGGCTGGGTGTCCCCTAAGTTTAGTAGGCATGGAGTGGGGGCGGGGCGGCATGAAAGGGTGGGACCACCACTGACTTGCCTACTGACATGTTATTTTTTGTTGTCCTCAGCCCAGCATCAGAGGGGTGGACCTTGATAAGTTTCGGGAGATTCTTCTGCGCCACTGCGACGTGAACAAGGATGGAAAAATTCAGAAGTCTGAGCTGGCTTTGTGTCTTGGGCTGAAAATCAACCCCTAATCCCCAGACCACTTCACTTTTTGCTCTTAGCATGTTTCTGAGCTCCTGCTGGTAAAATTCTATCTGTTCTTTGCTATTGGGGACAGTAGGCAAACTTTCTAACAAATGGTGTGGCGTTCTTAGGCAAGGAGAGGGACTGGAGGGTCTTCGTTTGAATGGCATGGTGATTCCCTGCCTTTACTGGAAGCTCCCCACGCAGGGTTTGTGTTATTTTCCCCTTGACCCTGGGCTTTCCTGTCCCCCTAAGGACTCAGCTGACCTCCAGGGTCTGCCTGGCTTGTCCTCCCTCTGTCTGAGGAGGTGGGGGCAGCTGGGTCCATCCATCTGTCTTCTTCTTGTGGGCTTTCTACTCAATAGTGTGAGGCACCTGTGGCAGTCTCGTGACTTCTACAAATAGATTTTGAATTGAAAATAAACCTGCAGCTGGAAACAAAGGTGCAGTAATAACTTGTTGTGTTGTGACCATTGGAGGGTTCTACCTGACGGTTGGATGGAGGAACCAGTTCTCTAACTTGGGGTGGGGGGAGGGGAGAAGATCCCGATGGGAGCCACACTACCAATCCTTCCATCGTTCTCAGGTGCCCAAATGAGTTCCAGTCAACAGTAGGATTTGCCAATAATCACCCCCATCTCACTGTGTGGGGAAGACCTGAACACTTGTCCTGGGCTGGGTTTCGCTCTTAAATGCTTTGTGAGCTCACCTGGCCAGGCAGGTAGGAACATAAGAAATTTGGAGAAAATTCTTTTCCAGGTAACCCAAGCATCTGTTACCCCCTCCAACCATCCCCTTTCCAACAGTTTCCTCTGGCAAATCTGGAATGCCTGAGGACTTCTCCTGTGTCTGTGACTATTGGGGATCTCTCTGCAGGCTCTTGGCTCCCCCATGGACCAAAGCCTCTGCCCTTCACTCCTGGAACTCTGACTCAGTCCCCTTGAGAGGGAGCTGTTCTCTCCTGCGGCAGAGGCAGAGAGTGATTCCTTGACTGTCCTGACACTTTATTTTCCATAACACCCCTAACTTATAACAGACTCTGCAGGAATTTCAGGCTTAAGGAAGTGTTATAGGTAATTCAGAAAAATTACAGTTTAGATGCTGATCATAACCCAAGAAATTCTACTACTCAAGAGATTCCCCTCACTGGCACACATTGGTCACAACCTGGTTCCCTTTCTCTTAGGTGTCTCTTCCCTCCAACATACAGATTGTCAGGGAATGTTTGATGGGAGGATTCCTACATGCTATCTCTCATGAGTCCTTTGTCCCTCTTCAAGCGGAACAGCACGCTGCTCCCAGGGACTGAGGTCATTATGTGAGGCAAGCATGAGTCTCCTTTAGTAAACATTCTCCTTAGGACAAAACAGCTTAATCTCCTTCCCCTTTCTTGAGATATGGATTGTCTCCTGACCTTGTGGTAACAGTTGCTGTACATTTGGTTTTCAGATCTCTATCATTCCCGAAAGAAGTTTCTTGTACTGCAGCCTATATATACTCATAGAAAAATCATTAAAGCACCTTTGCTCCATCAGAGCTTAGGTCCCCGGGTCTTTTTTGTCTCTCTCTCTCTTTCTCTCTCTTTCTCTCTTTCACTTTCTTATCGTCGACTCCGCACCACAAGGTTCCGGTCCATTAAAGGACCCCAACAACAGATAATTAGTATCAATAATTATTACTGATCAATATGCACCAAGAACTTCTGGGTGTGTTCTATACCTTAAATAATTCAGTCTTCACCAAACCCTGTGAGGTAGATAAAATCATGACACCCACCTCAGAGATGAAGAAACTGAGGCAAATAGAAGCTAAGCAACGTATCTGTGCTTGTACATCTCAGAGATGGGGATTCAGGTAGTGAGTAGTGGCCAATTTTCAAGTGATGTGACAGAAGAGGGCTTTATCTCCAAAATACACAAATCGCTCAAACAACTCAACGACAGAAAACCCCAACACCCAATCGAAAAAGGGGCAGAGGACCTTGATATACATTTCTACAAAGAAGACATACAGATGGCCAGTAGGCATATGAAAAGATGCTCAATGTCACTAATTATCAGAGACATGCAAATTAAAAGTACAACGAGGTACTGCCTCACACCAGTCCAGAATGGCCATAATTAAAACCGACAAACAAATGCGGGAGAGGGTGCAGAGAAAAGGGAACCTTCCTACACTGTTGGTGGAAATGTAACTTGGTACAGCCACTATGGAAAATAGTATAGAGGTCTCTTAGAAAACTAAAAATAGAATTGCCATATGATCCAGCTCTCCCACACCTGGGAATATGTTCGGACAAAACTATAATCCAAAAAGATACGTGCACCTTGTGTTCACAGCAGCACTACTCACAACAGCCAAAACATGGAGACAACCTAAATGCCCATTGACAAGGAGTGGATGAAGATTTGTTGTGTGTATACATACACACACACACACATGTGGTCAGTTTTCATGTACCTTTCAGGAAACCTTGGCCCCTCCCCAGAGGTTTGGTCTCACTGCGGGGTCCACCACATCCCCCAGCAGGACATTTCTCCAAGTCTGGATCACTCAGTGTGGATTAACTCTTCATGGGAGCTTAAAGAGAGTCCAAGAAACAGCACAGAGCAAGCCGAGCAGACAGACTTCTCCTCATTGTCCAAATGTTGAGTAACATTTGTGTACCCAGACATCCTTCAAAGAAGAAACATTTCAAGGGTTGAGATGATCTCAGTCAACAAGATGGAAAAAAAAAGAATTGGACCCAAAGCCGACCTATATTCATTTAATTCATGACTTTCCCTTTTATCTGCATGAAGACCACCTTTGAGGTTCACTGCTGCAACCGTGGCTGTATAAATTATAGCTGAGGGTCCTTAGTGACTTTCTAGAGATGACTGAGGTGGAAATGAATGGGGAAGAGAAGCTTATTCTTTTAAGGGTAATTTGTTAAGATTCATTGAGGGCACTGAGATTCTATCAGAAGCTCCCAGGCTTCCTGCCCAATCACAACCTTAGGTTCGAAAACCTTAGGTTTCTTTCCCAGCATTCAAAGAAAGAACTGGTAGAGATCTTAAAGTTCAAGAAAGGTGGGTTTGCGCTACTTAAGGAGCGAGTTAACTCAAAGACGTTCTCAGTAAGTTTGAGTCACGTGTTCTATAGGACATTGTGCTGGTGTGTTCATTAATGGGGCTTCCCAGGTGGCGCTAGCGGTAAAGAACCCACCTGCCAATGCAGGAGATGTAAGAGATGCGGTTTGATCCCTGGGTTGGGAAGATCCCCTGGAGGAGGACATGGCAACCCACTCCAGTGTTCTTGTTTGGAGAATCCCATGGATAGAGGAGCCTGGCAGGCTATAGTCCATAGAGTCTCAAAGAGTCAGACAGGACTGAACTGACTTAGCACACATGTACCTGTTCATTAATAGATAGTTCTCTCAGTCCACTCTGGCTACTATAACAAAAACACTATTGAGCGGGTAGCTTAAACAACAAACATTTATTTTTCACAGTTCCTCCAACAGTGAAAGAAGCAATGAAGCTCTCTGTAGTCTCTTTTATAAGGGAACTAATCTCATTTATGAGGACTCTGCCCTGTAACCTAATCACCTCCCTAAAGCCCAATCTCCAAATATAAAAACATTGGGGATTAAGTTAGGGAAAGGTATGATGGAACCCCCGAGAGCTGTGCTCCATGCCAAATATGCTTGTTCATTCACTCCAAATCAGAAAGGAAGAAGTTAAAATTGTCTGTTTGGTAATGATATAATCTTATATACAGAAAATCCTAAAGATTCCACCAAAAAATAGTTAGAATAAATGAATTCAGTAAGGGTGCAGTATACAAAATTAAAATGCAGAAGACTGCTGTAACATATAGCAGTTTTATATACTAACAACAAAATATATGAAAAACAAAAAAGGCAATTCCATTTACAATAGCATCAAAAATAACAAAATAGTAAGGAATAAATTTAACCAAGGAAATAAAAGATCTGTACTCTGAAAACCAACCCTCCGATGAAAGAAATGGAAAAAGTCACAAATAAATGGAAAGATATACCATGTCTATCATTTGGAAGAACATTGTTAAAATGCCCATACTACCCAGAGCCATCTATCAATTCAATGCAATCCATACCAAAATTCCAATAGCATTTTCCCTATAAATAGAAAAAACAATCTTAAAATTTATACAGAACCATAAAAGATCTCAAATAGCTAAAGCACTCCTAAGAAAGAAGACCAAACCTGAAGATATCACACTTCCTGATTTCAAACTGGTTCTACAAAGCTACAGTAATCAGAATGGTATGGTATGGCATACACAACAGATACATAGACCAATGGAATAGAACTGAGTGGCCAGAAATAAACCCTCACATGTATGGTCAACTAACATTTGACAAGGGAGCCAAGAATACTCAAGAGAAAGAAGAGTCTCTTCAATAAATGGTGTTGGGGAAACTGGATAAGCACATGTAGAAGAATGAAACGATCTCTATCTTACACCACTCACAAAAATTAACTTCATATGGATTAAAGATTTAAATGTAAAAGCTGAAACAATAAAACCCCTCGAAAAAAATAAGAGAGGAAGCTCCTTGACATTCGTATTGGCAACAATCTTTTTTTGGTGGTGGGGGGGCGGGATATGACACCAAAGGCACAGGAAGCAAAAATCAGTAAGTGGAACCACTGATTTAACTCAAACTAAAAAGCTTCTACACGGCAAAATAAACAATTAACAAAATGAAAAGGCAAGCTATGGAATGGGAGGAAATATATGCAAATCATCTAACAAGGGGTTAATATCCAAAATATATAAGAAACTCATACAACTCAGTAACAAAAACAGTGTGGTTGAAAAATAAGATACGCATAAACATTTTTTTCAAAGAAGACATACAAATGATCAACAGGTATGTTAAAAGGTGCAAACATTATTTTAATTTAAAAGTAATTAAACATTACTAATCATCACAGAAATGCAAATCAAAACTACAATATCACCTCACACCTATTAGAATGCCCAAAAAAAATAAGAGGTAAGTGTTTGTACATATGTGGAGAAAAGCGAACTCTTGTGCACTGTTGGTAGGAATGTAAATTGGTTTACTACTCTGGAAAACAGTATGGTGGTTCCTCAAAAAAACAAAAATTATATACATTATACATACATACATAGATTTTATAACCTTTTGCCTATATATTACATTCTATTTTGCTTATATTGTCTGCATGATATTAAAGTGAAAAAGAATTCAATTCTATTTACTACATGCTGCTGCTAAGTCGCTTCAGTTGTGTCTGACTCTGTGCGACCCCATAGATGGCAGCCCACCAGGCTCTCCCTTCCCTGGGATTCTCCAGGCAAGAACACTGGAGTGGGTTGCCATTTCCTTCTCCAATGCATGAAAGTGAAAAGTGAAAGTGAAGTCGCTCAGTCGTGTCTGACTCTTAGCAACCCCATGGACTGCAGCCCACCAGGCTCCTCCATCCATGGGATTTTCCAGGCAAGAGTACTGGAGTGGGTTGAGCGATAGATTTCAATTTCTATAAAATTTCAGTAAAACTGGTGTGGGTAACTAGCTTTACCTTGTCCTAACATTGCAGTATGTGATCAATTAAGCCAAAAATCCTATAAAATCCAGCAGTTTGAATGAACTTAATAGTTGCACAAATAACAGACTTTCTTACTGAACTCAGATAAGACTTGCTATTTAAAAACAAACAACCAACCAACCACTTCAGAGGCCCTAGTACCAGTACATAGGCTTTTAGAAAGTTCTGCTTTTTGACTGCTTGACTGCCTCTTGATTGTGTGTGAGTTCTGAAGGCTTGTAAGTTTTAGAAATAGCAATAGTCAGCGTATTTCTGCTTTATTCAGATAAACATATGAGTCTCAGACTTTTAGGATAATTAAGTTTCTATCAAATCAATCAACCTGACAGATAAAACTCTTTCTATTCCCTCATGGATCCTCTCTCTTCTTTCCCTCCAGGGTTAGAGGAACTAATAACTGCGACTGTGAATGCTCCCTCTTCACTGCCTCTCCACCTGCCTAGGAAGTCTCAGTGCCTCTGGGTGGGCTCCTTTCCCTGAGGGTGGGCTCCGCTCTCTGCTGCCCCTCCCTCCTCTGCTGAGGTGCCTGCAGCTGGCTACTCCCTCTCCACCTCTGACTGGTCTCCAGTCTCTCCCTCCCACCTCATCTCTCTTTCCCTTCTCTAGCTAAAATCTATCCTTTCTTGAAAGATCTGCTCATGTGTCAATTTTCCCAAATTGTCCACCAGTTTCTCTCACTTTCTATCATTATTTAACCAACACTCCATGATTTGACTCTAATTCTTCTGCAGTTGTTTTAGAATCAGGTTTTGTCATTTCCAATGAAGTGATAAGCTTCTTTCAAGTTCAGAAAACCTTGTTTTAGATATCTTCCAAAAGCTGGCTCCTACCCTACCATAGCACACACACATACATCTCTTAGCACAATGCCAAGTAACGAAATAGAAATTCACAGTTTAAAGCAAGACAAGGAAGATTCAGACATAAAATTTTTCTCTGCCCTTCTGGGCCTCCTCCTTCCCTCATGTGTATTATGCATCCACAGTATGTGTTAATCAGACTCCCCAGGGGCAGAAACACATGCTCAACCACAAAGATCCAGTTTTCTCCTTCTGATGCCAGCCATGTAACTCCTTAGAAGATAACATTCTCTATCATATAAGGGGTCATGATGACTCACCACTCGCCTTGTAGGTGCAGCCAATGTAATATTTCCCTTAAAGATTGCGATTAGTGCAGAACAGACTGGTCAGATAGCCGGGCAATACACTGCACCACACCTAATGTAAGTTCTTAGCATAAATACTTATGGGCTTATTAATGCTACTAGCTCTGTTACCTGTATTCTGCTTATTTTACAAGACTGTTTCTTACATTACTAAACACATGGCTGAGCCTCAGACAAAATGAATGATTTGGTGACTTGAAATGATCAAATATCCAGCTCTATAAGATCAATGGCTGTAATATTATAACTCTGGATATGGGTAGAAGCAACAAAAAGAAAACATTTCCTGGACCAGAACAGGCTAGAAAGACAGAACAGGCTAGAAAGACAGGTGGTCCAGAGACTTGTGGCTACTTTAACAGGGCCTAGTCCAGTAACAGCACACGAGTGACCTATCAAGGAAATCCTCGCCTAACTTGGGAATGAGCATTCTTAGCCCCATGGGACAGTTACCATGAAATGCCTCCCAAATTTTGTCTGAAATTAAGACAGAAAGGCAGAAGGAGACTGTAAAATAATGTTATCCACTATCTAGTTCTGTAAGAATCAAGTCATCAGCCATGCGGTCACTGACATAATATACCTTGAAAGGACTTCAGGGCAAAGATCAGGATGAGGTACTCTGTGCTCTGGGAAGACTGACAGAACTGGCCCTGAGGTAGATATTTTCAGACTTGTGACCCCAGTTTTTTGCACCTTCCCATACTTAGAAAAGCACTAATACTGTTCATTAACTAAAGCACTAATACTGTTCATTAACTAAGGTATCTATTTCTCAAAAATAGTAAAATCTTCTAAGATGAGGTCTTGATTGCACGTACCCTTTGCCAAAATCACATATGTACTGGCCTCCCCCCTTCATCTCTTCAGAATAGTTCTCAGAGCTCTCAGAGAGACTGTCTCCTGGGTTAAACTCCTCAGTTTGGCTTGAATAAAATCTTCCATTTTTTTCTTAGGTTGATTATCAATTGTTTTGGTTGACACCAGGACTGATTAGAAACTTAAAGTATCACTGTGTAATGCAAAGAGCCTGAATTATAAGACTACATGTAGCCTGGCATTTAATTCTAATTCTGTCTGTTGCCAGGAAAAGATCCCCTAGTCTCTCTACACATCAATTTCCTTGTCTGTAAAATAGTCATGCTGACTTTCTATGAAAATGATGCTGTATGTTCAGGCTTTGAGCACATCCCTTCCCAGGCCACCGTTCCAAATGCATAGCAGTGTCCCAGCAAGCAATAATAATACAAAGAAGACTTCTAAAAATGATGCTCACAAGCAAGCAATCTTCCTGTAAGATAACACAAGGTCTGAGGTCTTGCCAAGCTCCTGATTTCTAAGGCAAGAGGGTTAACATCAGGCATTAAAAGGGATTGGAAGGCAAGAGTTGTTCTCACCGCTTAATACCAATGGCTGGTATTAAATACACAATACAATATTATTAACTATAGTCACCCTATTGTATACTACATCTCCAGGACTTTTTATATAACTCGAACTTTGTACCTGATGACCAGCTTTGCCTAAAGTATAATCACTGAGACAGTATCAATGCAAGAAATAATTTTTGACTGGTCACAGTTGGAAGTAATTAGTGAATAGAAATAGAGCAGATAATTCACAGAGAAAGTCACATAGAGACTTACTGAGATAACAAATATGTAAAAGAATAAAGATAGTAGCTATATTGAGTCCACAACACATCTAACAGCAATTCCAAACAAAAATAGAAGGATGGATGGATAAATAAAACCTGAAGAGATAGTGGTTGAGAGTTTCCAGACAGGAAAACAGACATGAGTCCTCAGGATAGGAATACACAATCAATGCTAAATCTAGTAAATAAAAATAAACTCACATCAGACACCATCTAGCAAAACTGTCAAAAATAAAGATTAAAGTGAGAAACCTCAAAAGCTAGCTGAGAAAATAAGAATAATATTTATGAAGTTATTATTGTAAGCAGAGTTTTTTTTTTTTTTTTAATCATCAAGGCTAGATGCCAAAGACAATGGAGCATTTCCAAGTAAGCTTATTACCTAATCATTTCAGAAAATGCCTTTGTGGTAAAAAGTTTTTCCATTGTTTATTCTTCATACTTTCCTGACAGTAGAGAACGAAGGTAACTATTTTTTTCTCCAATAAGTCTTTTACAGCTTTAAAAACTGTACAAAGATATTTCAGATCATGGAGGGCATAAACAGGAAATGACTAACGGTAGACTGGAATGAATTAGGAAATCTCCACAGCAGAGATCGATGATTCAACCTTTTAGAAGGAACATTCAGTCATCTAGAGACATTCTTTAGACAAAAGAGCGATCTGTCGTGACTCTAGTCCATTATGTCACGTTACTAGGAAATACTCCCAACTCTCTGTGGAGATTGACAGTGGTGATGTGAGAAAGCTGGGGCAATGTTGAAACACACTTCATGGCATTTCCTCTGATTTTCCCCCACCCAGTACTGTGTCTTGTCACAAAACTATCCATTATCTTCCTCTTTAAATAGTATTAGCACTTGTCAAATTGGTCTTCCTGGAATCTAATTATTTTTAAACATTTTCTCAACTTATCTTACATGAAAATTGAAGATAATATTGCTACACAACTGAGGTAGTCATTTTCATAGGGAAGTCAGTTTCAGAGAATTATAGCGTGTATCTCGCATTCTTTAATAACTGTGATCATTGATTTGTTAGACCATGAAATGATAAACTCCATTTATTTTGCACTCCAGATTACAGGAGAGGGAATGTCTTTTTCTTTCCATACCCACTGGCTTCCCTAGTGGCTCAGGTGGTAAAGAATCTGCTTGCAATTTGGGAGACCCAGGTTCGATCCCTGGGTTGGGATGATCTCCTGGACAGGAGAATGGCAACCCATTCCAGTATTCTTGCCTGGAGAACTCCATGGACAAAGGAGCCAGGCTGGCTACAGTCCATGGGATTGCAAAGAGTCAGAGATATAACTTTCACTTTTCACTCACTGTTAAAGGAGGGGCAACAACAAGTGACTTGTCTGCCACCCTGTGTTCACCTATTACCAGGAAAACCTCATGTGATGAAATTATGATCCTTCATGCTTAATTTTATTGGGTTGGCCAAAATATTCATTTGAATTTTTCCATGACATCTAAAAAGAAAAAAAAAAACCTGAAAAAACTTTTTGACCAACCCAATACTTTATTACTTGGAGTCAACAGGATTCATGTCTTTGGCAGAATGTGCTTTGCCAGATTATAAGGTCCTCGCCCTGACACCAGCCACTTTGCTGCCATGGTATCCACCTGACTGGCAACACAATTGGATAGTCTTTGTTCTTTCAAATCTCCTGGAGGTTTCCTTGCATGTGACATTTCTTTTATTTAGCAAATATTTATGCATTTAATTAATACAACATACTCGCATTCTTCTGGGCAATCAGTATACAGCAGGATCGAAGACACAAAGTCCTGTTCCCATGTCTTACATCCTGGTGTGCATGTAGCTCCTCTCTCACTCCCATCCACTGAGGAGAATTTTATTTTGCCCACTAGATTCCCAAGTCTTTTAGGCAGAATCAGGCTAAAGACAGAACTGCAGATGTCAAGAATTTCAACTGGTTTGCATTGGAAAGGGCTGGAGTCGTTGGGAGAGTGATGGATCCACAAGAGGAGAGGAGGGAATAAATGAGCAGCTGTGTGAGCTGGACTTGAGGCAGAGCTTGGGAGTTTACAAAAGAGGGGACAGAGATTGGGGGCTACATGTGAGAGTTATGACGGGAGGAAGACAGGCCACTGGATTTTAATAATGGAATCTCCCTTTGATGTTTACTGAGATAGTTCAATAATGATTCAGGTTTTAAGTTTTCTGGTTATCAGACTGGTGTTTCCCTGAATAAATCATGCATTGAGGGGCCCACAAGGCTGCTTAATTTTATTAACATTTGCTAGTACCCAGAAAGCCCATCTGATGTGTATGGGTTCTTCTCCTCTGAAGGGCTGGGAGCTGCTGCCTGAAACACAGCAGCATGGTAGGAAAGGCATTGAACCTGAGGTCTGAAATCTTGAAGGAGTTTCAGCTTAATTATTTTATTGTGAAGAGTCACCTAACTTTCCTGGGATTATGCTTCTTCTACCTACAATTAAAGACCAAACTAACAGATACCTAAGGTTCCTTCTAGCTGTAACACATACTTGATAACAACCATGTTGCAAAATTGATAACTTAATGAATTGCCTTTTAGTGAGCATTGAAGTTGCTCAGTCGTGTCCGACTCTTGGAGACCCCATGGACTGTAGCCCACCAGGCTCCTCTGTCCAAGGAATTTTTCAGGCAAGAGTACTGGGGTGGGTTGCCATTTCCTTCTCTACGGGATCTTCCTAACCCAGGGATCAAACCTGGGTCTCCCAAATTGCAGGCAGATGCTTTACCATCTGAGCCACCATGCACTGTAACCTTTTTCTGTTATTTGACAATGGTGTTGTCTCTCAAAGGAGTGGGTGGTGGTGCTGTGCTGAGTCATCTCTGACTCTTTGTGACATTACAGCCTGCTAGGCTTCTCTGTCCATGGTAATTTCCAGGCAAAAATACTGGAGCCGGTTGCCATTTCCTACCCCCCGGGGATCTTCCTGACCCAGGGATCGAAGGTGTGTTTCTTGCGTTTTCTGCATTGCCAGGTGGATTCTTTTATGAAACACAGGCCAGTGGAAATGATTTGTGGGGACACGGGTGCATCTTGGAGTTTCTAACAAGCAGCATGAATGACTGCCTTCTCTAGTTTCCTGTCTGTGTTTCTGTGTTTCAGCTCTTTAGAAAACAAAGTCTCAGAAATGAAAAGGGAACATGAAAGAAAGAACATTTCCCAGCCACAGGATGGAAGCAGAAGTTGAAAACAGAAAAGTGGTCAACACTCAACTAGTCACATGGGAAAGAGTTCCATTGAGAACCATCTTGGCTGGATTATAAACCCCTAGCTGAATTTTCACTATTCCTAATCGGTATTTTGGATAAACTCCAAGTTAGCTTTCCTTGTCACCAGGACCATGAGGTTTGAGTCCAGGTAGAAAACTTGGGAGAATAGAGACTGTGTCAATTAACATTTCCTTTGAAACAACCACAAAATCTCAGTAGCATAACAATAAGATCAGCTGATCTTGGCTAGGCTGGCTCAGATATCCTGGGGTCGGCTAGATGGTAGAGGCTGGCCATAGCTTGGGCAACTGGGGCAACTCAGCTCAGCTCTGTGAGTCTCATTCTTAGGAGGCTAGTTTGGCCATACCATCCTCATGGTGACTGCAGAAATATGAGCAGGCAGGCACTGTTCAAGCTTCCTATTGAGTGGTATTTGCTAACATTTCATTGACTAAAGCAAAGCTCAGAATCAAAGAGTAGGACCAAGAGGAAGAGAGAACTACAAAATTACCTGGCAAGGGCATAGATTTAAGGGGAGAAGAACTGAAGCCATTTTTGTGACTTACCTACCATAACCCCTGAGTAAGGAAGACCTGGTTCGAACTTCTTTACACAGCATTTGCCCCATGGGCTCCCTTTCACATCACCAGGCCCCATTTATTTACAATGTGCTCCTGTTACTCTCCTCTTTAGCCTGGCCCACTGCCAGCCACAGTAGATTTGAATGGTTCTGGCTTTTTACCATAGCCTGAGTTAAAAAGAGAATTTAGCCTGCTATGTTGAAAAGTGAAGAAAAAAAATCAAGTACATTAAAAAATCTAATATTATTAACACCATCAATTCCCCTATATTTCTTTAGTAAGAATACAGATTATACTTCCCCACTGAATGAAAAGCAGATATTGGTCTCTTATTTTCCTTCCCAATATCCTTGTGAATATGTAGGTTAAGTTGTTTACACAACTATTTATATTAATATAGTCCTTAAGTCTAAAGAGACTATGTCTTGGCCAGGAGCCCACAGCAAGTTATTGGCTGGGAAGGAGGCTGGTCGGCATGTGATTCTGGACCAGACCCCAGCCTCCTACTCTCTCCTTTCCCTGTTTCCCTCTGGTCTAATTTCCCTGAGACTGTTTTGCCAAGCCTGACTCATTTCACATTAGGGTAAGTGAATATGAGTTGAACTGCTACTCAAAATTAATCAGATGGGTACATTTTTAAGGGAGACAATCTCATGACATGTTTCTAATGTTGCAATATTCTAAAGGAAAAGAGCTGGGTAAATATTCTCACTTAATCTGATAGTTCTAAAAAGCTTGAAGAACTTAGGGTATCTCAAGAGAAATCCTTACCAGTTTTGACTCCTGCTAAGAGAATTAGAAAACAATTTTCTAGTTCCCTCACTTGGTTAAAAAAAAAAAAATTCAAGAGAAAAAAAAAAAGTACTTGACAAAATAAAAACAAACATGTTGCTTTGATATCTGTGTGTCTCTCCTCCACCTCTTGCTCATGGTGGTTTGTAGAATGATAAAATACCATTATTAAAGAAAACAATAGCTTACAAGTTAACAAAGCAGCCAACATCATGGAAACATCTACTATCATGGAAGAGTAAGCAAATGTTTTCATTTTGTATTTTAATTACAGATATTATCATTTAAAATCATTTGCTAGCAACTGTTGCCCGAAGGATGATTCAAAGTTTAAAGTTGTTTTTATGAGCTAAATGGTTTCATGGGGCCTGTTTGTATGTTATATAGAAGAAAGGGCAAGTGCAGGGCATCTGGACCAAACAAATGTGTCCAAGGTGAAGAAAGTGCTAGGACACTTGAGATCAGAAAGGACATGCAGTAAAGAAATAGAAAACAAAACCAAAGAACAAACCTTCATAGATGAGAACAAAAGTAACTGAACCTGCTATCAAGAAAGCTAGTTAAAATCTCATGAGCTCTGTCCTGTGTGTACTCATGCGTATCTATGGATACTCACGCCCAACCTCTTTGAGCCTCAACCTCCTCACCTGTTAAATGCAAACAATAAATAGTAATAAGACTATGTACCTCACATGATTTGTGAAAACACTGTGTGACTGGTTGAACTAATGTACATGAAAACATTTTATAAACTGATGCTTTGCAAAAACATTAGGTAGGTGAGACAGTAACAGGGAGGAGGAAAGGGGGAGGTTTGTTTCATCACCATCTTAAGTTATAAAGTTTAAAACAATCTTTTACGCATTATTTACAAGAGCCAAACATGGAAGCTACACAAGTGTCTATCAACAGACAACTGGCTTAAGAAGATGTGGTAGATACAAGATTAACATACAGAAATCAGTTGCATTTCTTTTACACTAACAATGAAATATCAGAAAAGGAATATAAACAAACAATCCCTTTTAAAATTGCACCAAAAATACTTATGAATAAACCTGATCGAGGGGGTGAAAAACATAGATTGAGAACTACAAAACAAAGGAAATTAAAGTTGATTCAAAGAAACTGAAAGATAGCCCACACTCTTGGATTAGAAGAATATTGTTAAAATGGCCATTACTATCCAAAGTAATCTACAGATTTAATGTGCTCCCTACTAAATTACCAAGACATTTTTCACAGAAATAGGACACATACTAAAATTTATATGAAACAATAAAAGACCCAGAATTGCCAAAGCAATCCTGAGAAAAAAAGAACAAAGCAGGAAGCACAACCCTCCCAAACTTCAGACAATGTTATGAGGCTACAGTAATCAAAAGAGAATGGCACTGGCACAAAAATAGACACATAGGCCAATGGAATCAAATAAAGCACCCAGGAATAAACCCACAGACCAAGGGACAAATCAATCTTCAAAAAAGGAGGCAAGACTATACAATGGGGAAGACAGTCTCTTCAGCAAGTGGTGTTGGGAAGGTTGGACAGCTGTATGTAAATCAGTGAAGTCAGAATACACCCTAACATCACACACAAAAATAAACTCAAAATGGCTTAAAGATCTAAATATAAAACAAGACACCATAAAACTCCTAGAAGAGAATCAAAGCAAAATATTCTGACATGAATTGTACCAACATTTTCTTAGGTCAGTCTTTCAAGGCAATGGAAATAAAAGCAAAAAATAAATGGGCTCTAATCAAACTTTAAGCTTTTGCATAGCAACGGAAACAAAATGAAAAGGAAACTTACACTTAATTTTCAAAACAGCTCATACAACTCAACAAAAAAACCTAACAAGCCAATCCAAAATTGGGCAGAAGACCTAAACCAACATTTCTCCAAAGACGACATACAGATGGCCAATAAACACATGAAAAGGTGGTCAACATTAGAGAAATGCAAATTAAAACTACGAGGTACCACCTTACACCAGTCAGAATGGCTATCATTAAAAAGTCTACAAATAAATTATGCAGAGGGTGTGGAGAAAAAGGAACCCTCCTATACTGTTGATGGGAATGTAAACTGGTACAGGCTCTATGGAAAATAGTATAGAAGTTCCTCAAAAAAACAGAGTTGCTATATGATACAGCAATCCCACTTCTGGGCATATACTCACACAAAACTATATTTCAAAAAGATATACACACTCTGATGTTCATATTAGCACTTTTCCAGTGGCCAAGACATGAAAACAATCTAAATGTCCATTGACAGATGAATGGATAAAAAAATATGTGGTACACACACAATGGAATATTACTCAGCCATAAAAATGAATGAAATAATGCTACTTGCAACAACATAGATGGACCTAGAGATTATTATACTAAGTGCAGTAAAGCAGAATGAGAAAGACAAATACCATATAATATCTCTTTTATATGTGGAATCTAAAGAATGACACAAATGAATCTATACACAGAAACAGACTCACAGACATAGAAAATAAACTTATGGTTACCAAAGGGAAAAGGGACAAATTAGTAACAGATGTAAACTACTATACATAAAATAGATAAGTAACAAGATTATACTGTATAGCACAATTATACTCAATATAATACCTATAATGGAATGTGATCTGCAAAAAAAAAAAAAAAAAAAGAAAATCACTAAGCTGTATACCTGAAATAAACACATTGTAAATTGACTGTATTAAAAACAACAACAAAAAACCAAAGTGTCATTCCTTTGTTGCATCCCTGCTCCCCAAATCGCTTATGCAGAATCCCTTAGTTATGCAATATACACTTGTGGGTCCATACATCACACATTCATGCTATAAGTCATGATTATGTAACTGTGTAGTTGTTGGGCCTCAGGGTGGGTCATCCCCAAATGTGTTTCAGTGGCATACTGATTATTTTGAATTAAAGTTACTTAAGAAAAAGCCAATGCAAGAGGAACACTTGACCCTTCTGTCTTCCTGAAAGGAGGAAATACATCTTTCACATGAAAGGTGCCAACCCTGCATCTGAAGGTAGGGGTTATCTTTAGAAATCAGGGTGAAGAGCCCCTATAAACAAAGCTTGTTACTTTAATTTACTGCAGACTTTGCTTACATTCCTTATAATTTACAACCCAAACCTAGTTTCTTTGTCCTGTTGATTCCATTTATTGTTTCTTTGTCTAAAAAACTAAGAAGCTGCTTGCTTTGGCCACTTCTTAGCTCCTATTTCCATGAGAACTTCCTGTGCGTGAATGAAAATTTGTTTTTCTCCTGTTAGCCTGACTTGTGTCAGTTTATTGCTGGTCCACACACAAGAACTCAAGAGGGGTCGAAGAGGGCTCTTTCTCGCTCCCTAACACAGTCACCGCACTCATTCTGCCTGCATTTAATTCTTTCTTTTAAACCTGATCCCTATAAATTTGAAACAGTTTGAGACAAATCTTCCCAGGTTCCCCACTAGGCCCGCATTTATTAACAGTCCAAGGAATCTAGGGGTAACCTGGCCTTTTGGCTGGAAGCAGCTGAAACAGCTGACCAATTTGCTTAAGTTGGAACTGATTTCTGAACAGAGAACAGAGGCTTGACGGTTATTTTTCTATTTTACAAATTAGAATATTTGGGCTCAGAGAGGATAATTAAATTGCCTGATGTCTCCAAGCTAGTAAGTAACAGAGCAGGTTATGAATTCATTTATAAAACACAGACCATGTTTACCTGTTAGAATGTGTTAGAATTTTCGTTGCTGTTGCAAGCATGGGGGTTCCTCTCCTTCTGGCCTTGACTCAAGGCCCAAGTGAGCTTTGTCACAAAGATTCAGCCCTTCCTTCCTTCCTCTCAAGAAAATTGTGATCATTTGGGGAGCAGTCTCTGCAAGTCAGAGTTGGGACTAGGATAGAGCACATGAGTTACTACCCTTGGGAGAAAAAAAATTAGGGAATTATAAAAAAAGAAAAAATTCTATAATAAAAAGAAGTACTATTTTTAATACAATGTGGTTTTTTAAAGTCATAATATACAAAACCCCATGAAGAAAAAAAAAATACTAAAATGTGAAAGGCAAAACCAGTATTACTGACCTTTGCCTCAGGCTCCAATGCGGCTTGTTATGCCTATGATGCCAGGTGACTGTTTTGAAGTTTTAATTCAGGGGAAGCATCCCTGCCACTTATCAACAGGTAGACAACTCTCTGGACTTCCCAGGTGGTGCTAGTGGTAAAGTACCTGCTGCCAATGCAGGAGACAAAAGAGATTCGGGTTCGATCCCTAGGTTGGTTAAGATCCCCTGAAGGAGGACATGGCAACCCGCTCCAGTGTACTTGCCTGGAGAATCCCATGGACAGAGGGGCCCGGTGGGTTACAGTCCATGGGGTCCTACAGAGTTGGACACAACTGAAGTGACTGAGCACACATGCACAACTAGCTTGCTATCCCCCATAGCCTCAGGGGAGATTGACTGTCTTAGCTGGCAAGTCTAGGGTGGGGGTGGGGGGGGTTGCTTCCAAAAGCCTAAGAATTCATGAAGTCTGTGGAAATGTAGAAAGGAGAAGAGGATTGAGGGGGGAAAAGTGTATTGAAGAAGCAGGAGGCAAGCTGATCTTCCCACTTCCAACAACAAGTTTTCCCTTTGCTGGAATAAGGAAAAAAGGCCTTTGGCTCCTAGGGCAGCTGAATTGGATCCAGCTTCAGCAAGAGCTTGCAGGGGAGAAATGCCACGTGTCACATCAAGGCTCCCTCTGTCCCAAGTATGGCAGAGAAGAGTCTGGGAAGCAGCAGGCCTTGGCAGTCCTGCAGACCACACAGAGTGGACAAAGGGATGAAGACCAAATAACAAACACCTTCCACATGTGTGCGCACATGTCCTGGAGTCACAATGCAATGATGGGAAAGGACAGGATCCTTTCCCAAGAATGCCAGAGAAGTTTTAACTAGCCAGGAAGAAAGGGGTCTCAAGAGTAAAGACCAAAACCAGACTCAACCTAGCTTCCAGAAAATGGTGGGCACTATCCTACATCTATCCTACTTTCTATCATGCCAAGGTGGTCTTTGGCAGCTCCACATCCACATCTTCACAACTAACTGCAGGGCCAACCTTTCTAGTCGCTTCAACCGAAATGTCCAGGGAATATTCTGGTAGGTCTGGCTTGGATCACATACTATCCCTGAGTCAGTCACAGTGGCCAGAGGGGCAGGGCACTTCAACTGGTCAGGTCTAGGATCAGGAGTGAACACAGTACAAACCCGGGCCAAATCTAGCCCCACGTGGGCCCCATCAGGTCATGCTCATTCATTTAGATTGTTTGTTTTCATGCTATGCCAGTAGTTGTGACAGAGGCAGAATGTCTTGCAAAGCCAAAAATATGTTCCATCTGGCATGTGTATATAATATTTATGTAAGTTACAGGTGTACAGCATTATAATTCTACATCTGTATACACTAAAAAATTATCATCACAAGTCTAGTTACCATCTATCACCATACAGTTGGCCCCTTGGCTCATTTCTCCTATCCTCCCCTCCCGCTGCCCTGCTTTCCTCTGGTAACTACTACTCTGATTTCTGCATCTATGAGTTTTGTTTTTTTATCCTTTGTCTTAAGATTCCACATATGGGTGAAATAAAATGGTATTTGTCTTTGACATTCATTTAGCACAATGCTCTCAAGATGCATCCAAGTTGTCACAAATGGCAGGATTTCATTCTTTTTCATGGTTGAATAGTATTCCATCATGTACATGCACCTCACCTTTTTAAGCTATCCACCCATTGATGGTCACTTAGATTGTTTCCATATCTTGGCTACTGTAAATAATGCTGCAGTGAAAATGAGGGTGCAGATATCTTTTTGAATTAGTGTTTTGATGTTTCTTGGATGTTTCTGGGCTTCCCTTGTGGCTCAGTTGGTAAAAAATCCACTGGCAATATGACAGACCTGGATTGAAAAGATCCCCTGGAAAAGGGAAATGCTACCCACTCCTGTATTCTGACATGGAGAATTCCATGGATTGTATAGTCCATGGGGTTGCAAAGAGTCGGACACGACTGAGTGACTTTCACTTTCATGCATATACTTTGGATAAATATCCAGATGTGAAATTGCTGGATCATGTGGTAACTCTATTCTTAATTTTTTGAGGACTCTTCAGATTGTATTCTGATAGGGATAAAATAGTTATACAGGTAGTTGTAGAAGTCCCAGTAGGAGATTACAGAAAGAGGGAAACCTAGGGAACTTTGGGAGACCATTGTACATTAATGATCCCTCAGGAAAGCCATCTGAACAGTCATGGAACAAAGCAGGTCTGCTTAACTATAAAGCATGAGATACCTCCCAGATCATTAAGTGAAAAAAAAAAAAGTTACCATCCTTCTGGTGATTTGAATAAGTGCTATGACAGTCCCAGTTTGAATTCATAGGGTCTCCTGCCCTATATGAAGGATGAGCTAGTGATGTAACCCAGACCTCTACTTGAAAAATGGGGAAGGTGAGGCAAAAATGAGGCAAAGAAGGTCTTTGCCTCCTCCCCCATTTTCCTTTGATTATAAAAATTGTAGTCTCCTTAACCCTCGGGGCAGAGCCCCTTCGCATGCCTACCTGCACCCTTCACAAGCATCCTGTATAATAAGTCTATTTCTTGCCTATCACTTTGCCTCTTGCTGAATTCCTTCTGGGCTGACACACATGAACCTGGGAGCCTTAGTAAGTCCAGGCAACAGGTTTGAGTGATTCTAATTAAAAGAATCAGGCCCTACATTCAAGCCCCAATCTAGATTTAGGCTGGGTTTGGGTCCTGGCACCTGGGTTCAAGACCCAGTCAGAAGTGCACAGTTCCCCTACCAACAGTGTACGAAAGTTCCCTTTTCTCCATGTCCTCTCTCCAATATTTGAAATTTCTTGTCCTTTTACTAGATAGAAGGCCTTCTAACAAGTGTGCCACAATATCTACTTGTGGTTTTGATTTGCATTTCCCTCATAATTAGTGGTGTTGAACATCTTTTCATGTTCTTTACAGAAGTTTGCTGATCCCTTGACCAGGTGGTCCACGACGGCTGGTGCACAGTTTGACCTTTCTAAACGACCCTGAATGTTTCACAGCAGAGCGTTTGCTTATTAGAAAAAGGAAGCGGAGTCTAGCAGTAAAACTGAGCATTTGAGTTTTGTCAGGACTAAAGACACACATTATGTAACTACCTGAAACGTAATATATATTCAATTGACGTAATTTTCTCCACCACCCTCTCCCCTCCCACACATATCCTTAGACTTTTTTCTTAGGACTATTCAGGCAGCTCTCTGCTTTAACTGGGATGGTGGGGGAGTTGGGGGTGGTCTCTTGTTTCCCCATGTAAAGCTCCTGGAAGCCACAGTCCCATTCAAACAAGTAAAAACCCAGACAAAACTCCACAACTCTAACCATAACAGAGAGAAAGCAGAGCAAACCACTGCCGCCAAGATTAGAGAGACAGGCAAAAATAAAGAGTCACCTCTGGGTACCTTGCGCGGGGCAGGAAGCCGAACTGTGACAATTACTGGAGGCTCCACGCAGACAAATCCGAGAGTTAAAACTCCATGGGGACCCAGAAATACTGTGAGCTTTACCTCCAGGAGCCCAACTCGATTCCCTCAGAAAACATGGGGGAAAAGTCCTCTTCTGGGAAGGAGAAAAGGGGCCACTTTGAACTATCCCAGAATACTTTGCTCTCCTTAAAAAGCCTGTCTGCAGGGGAAACTAGTTAACCAGAACCTCACCTGCTGGGTATTATCAGAGCCTAAGTGACTTGGGGGAAGGGAAATACGCAACTCCTGAGGAAAAACCCGAGAAACTCTCGTGAAGTTCACAGTCCAGAAGCCTAGGCTCACCAGCAGACGAGACCCCATCACCCGACTAGAGAATGCTTCCCTTCCCCCACACCACACCGCCGCCACATCCCTACAGGCTTAGGGTGTATCCGGGGTCCCCAACAGCGCTCTCCTCGCCACCCCCAGGCCGCACAGCACGAGGTGGGCGGCGGGAGAGCAAAACTTCATCAGCTCCCCAGCACTTGCCCTACCACCTGAACTACCCCTGCGCCCATCTCCCCTCCATCGCTTGCGTTGCTTGCGCTTGAACCACACTCCCACCCTGCCTCGGAAAAGTTGTCATCTGTGAAAAAAATGACAAGGCATGCCAAACATCAGAAGTCATTTTGAACAGAAGAGCAAACATCAGATCATCAGAACCAGACATGGCAGGAATGTGGGAATTATCACACTCGGAATTTAAAACTATGATTCATATGCTAGTGGATAAAGCAATGGCATGCAAAAACAGATGGGCAATGTAAGCAGAGAGGGAAATCCTAAGAACCAAAAAGAAATGCTACAGATCAAAAACACTGTAACAGAAATAAAGAATGCCTTTGATGGGTTATTAGCAGAGGAGACATGGCTGAGGAATCTCTGAGCTTGAGGACATCTCAATAGAAACTTCAAAAGTCAAAAGCAAAGAGAAGGAAGACTTAAAAAAACAAAAACAGAATACCCAAGGACTGTGGGACAATTACAAGAGGTGTAACATACATGTAACGCAAATAGAAGGAAAAGAAAGAGATAAAGGAACAGAAGAAATGTTTCAAACAGTAATGACTGAGAATTTCTCCAAATTAATTTCAGATACCAAACCACAGATCCAGGAACATCAGAGAACATCACTCATGGTAAATACCAAAGAAAAAAGAGACTGAAATCACTCGATATGGGCTTCCCAGGTGGTGCTAGTGGTGCTAGGCTTGAGTTCGATCCCTGGGTTGGGAAGATCCCCTTGGAGAAGGGAATGGTAACCCACTCCAGTATTCTTGCCTGGAGAATCCCATGGCGAGAGGAGCCTGACAGGCTACAGTCCATGGGGTCATAAAGAGTCAGACATCACTGAGTGCCTAAGTACAAGCTCTCCTCCTTTCCATCTGAGTTTTTAACCAGTATAGATTATTGTAGGAAGCACTGACAAGCCCAAGTTTGTGTATCTGATGTACCGTGAGGCCAAAACCCCTGAAATGTTGGTGTTTGGAGCACAGAAAGATTTATTGCAGGGTCAAGGAAGGAGAATAAGCATCTCAAAAGATTTGCACTCTCCTATTTAGTCTTTTATACCATGAATTTTTGGGGGGAGAACGAGGCAGGTATTGTACTGGGTTGTTCAAAAGCTCCTTTGGGTGTTTTTTTTTTTTTTTTATGGCAACCCAAAGTTTTTGGCTAACCCAATAAATAGGGGCCAAAAATAATCCACATGATATGAAGCAAGAGAACAATTTTTGGACAAATATGGAATCCCTACAAGTAGTTCACAATATACTTCTCTTCCTCACTGGCAACTATTTCTAGTCAATTAAAGACTAAACAATGGTATCTGAGGAGAAATGGGAAGGGGAAAGGGAAAAATGTAAAGAAAATGACCACAATAAAAGAAATCACTGAGATTCCCTTTTCTCCAGGCTAGGGTCACTGAAGTCTGGTGGGGCCTATTTAGTCAAAGTGGAGTCAATCTCCAAAAGAATGTGCCCAATGCAGGCCTCCAGTGACTTTGGACTTTAGTCCTATAGGACTCCTGGCATTCTCAAAGTCAAGGAGGGAAACATCGCCCAGAGTCAGTCCTCAGGACCAATGGGAAGTTACAGAATTTATCTTCATGGTTCACAGGATACCCATTTCCATCTTTATTTTATTATCCCTTTGAGGAGCCTTTTGCTTCAGAAACACATTCTTCTCTCACATTTTCTCCCTGTTCCCAGGTCTTGGGGAAGAATCTGGTGCTACTCATTTGTGATGTTAGTGTAAAACAGGGATGCAGAACAGTCGGGTGGGGTCAGGAGTCAGAACGTATTAGGTTTATTCTGGCTAGGTATGCAAGTGGAGCTTGTGTTCACAGTCATGTCTGACTCTTTGTGACCCCATGGACTATAGCTCACCAGAATCCTCTGTCCATGGAATTTTCTAGGAGAATATTGGAGTGGGTTGCCATGCCCTCCTCCAGGGGATCTTCCTGACCCAGAGACTGAACCTGCATCTCTTAAAGTCTCCTGCATCAGCAAACAGGTTCTTTACCACTAGCACCACCTGAGTATCCTGGCTACTATCATATAATTAGCCGTGTGATTTCACTTCTCTAAACTTCCTGCGAAGTGGGGGATAATGAAAGAATAAGTTCATAAATTGTTAGGACATTTTAGCACAAAAATTTATTTGGCGACAACCTCATTTCTTTTTGCAAGTATGAGAGGCTTTGTCCCTGGTTAAAGGCATTTCAGACTTCTGTCATCAGTTGAAAGAATAATTTTGGAGAAATCTGGCCTTTCCAAATCCCCCAAATTGGCAGTGATCTTCTCCACCTCAGGACGAGACCAGTCTTGACTGTGAGACTTGAGACCTGCCCTCATATCCTTCCATTGTTCTCTGTTGCACAGTGTCAGCTTAAATGAGGCAGCCTGACATCATCTTATCAAAAAATAATGATTATTTTCTCCTAGACAGTAAAACAAAATTTTATTTCTCTAGTTATGTGAATGCAGATGGTAGAATTGAGTGAGAATGTTGTTTTACATTTAATGGGGAAGGGAGAGGATGGCTGGCAATCCTTGCTTGGCACACACTTTTTTGTCTTCTTTATAAATCTGTGTCATTCTGAGTCAGCACTGATTACCATAGGCACAATTATAGTAATCTGCCGACAAGCGCTAATATTGCTAATGATATGGCTTTGCAGCGTAATTATCTGAAAACCACTCTCAGCTGTTGCATCAGGATAACAGCATTTGGATAACTCCAAATTAAGCCAGGGGTGGAAAAGGCAGCACTTGTTCAGTCAAAAAGAGCTGGTGAAGAGGACAGCCTGCAATTAGCTCAAACAGGCTGTCACCAGGGGGCTGGCAGGCCTGGGTCACATGCCCTAGGGTAGGTGATGACCTTTAACAGATGTAGATTCTCAATAAAAAACCCCCCTCCAGTCCCAAGCAGATAAGTGAAGGAGGCTTTGTGCTTGGCTGCCTATCTTTTCATCTCTTCTTGGATTAAATACCCTGTGTTGAAAACTCTTTAGGAACTAAACCAGCAGCCCCACCTGCAGAACTTGTGCTTGGGTATTCCGAAGGTCAAATCAACCAAAATCACTCCCATTTTCACTAGTCCCTTGAACCATTTTTTGATATCTTCATTTACACTTTTTTCCTTTGGAGAAAAACACCCCCGCCCCCGCAAACTAGATTAAATCCATTAACTGTGAGAATGTAAAGCTGAACTCCCTGCCCCAAGTCTTCTTTTCAAAACAGGCTGTCCACGAATTTCATGAGTTTTCTGTCAGCGTTCGCCACAATGAACTATGCTTGATAAGCTTGAGCCTGGGAGTGGCAGACCTGCAGGTAGACATATGCAGACCAGAGAGGTAGATGGACCGAGAGGGTGGGCTCAGGAGAAAAGAGAAGCCAAGAGGAGGAGGGAGCAGAAGGGCCATGCATTTTCAGCTCGGTCCTCAGCCCTGGAATCTCTTCTGCTGGAGGAAAAACCCCTGTACGTGCTAAGTCACTTCAGTCGCGTCTGACTCTCTGTGACCCTATGGACTATATAGCCTGTCAGGCTTCTCTGTTCATGGGATTCTCCAGGCAAAGATACTGAAATGGGTTGCCATGCCCTCCTCCAGGGGCTTTTCTTGACCCAGGGGTCGAACCTGCGTCTCCTGCATCTCCCGCATTGCAGGCAGATTCTTTACCACTGAGCCACTGCGAGAATTTCCTTTCTTCAACCTTTCCTCCTGTCAATCTATCTCCCCGTTCCTAGGCATCCAGTTCATTCATCTGTGGCCT
This sequence comes from Cervus canadensis, assembly GCF_019320065.1. NCBI lineage: Eukaryota > Metazoa > Chordata > Mammalia > Artiodactyla > Cervidae > Cervus > Cervus canadensis. Next base: position 23,669,212 of record NC_057413.1, on the reverse strand, counting down.
CCTCCTTTAAGTAAGTTCTGAGGTGAGCAGAGCGGGTGAACCAAAAAATGGAAACGAAATTAACTTTCACATTCTAGGGCCTAGGAAACCATCAGTTACATTTTAGTTACTTACTCTTCTCCAATACAAAAAAGTAGGCAGCTCCTTGGATCAGCCCCCTGGCTGCCTTTTACTGATTTTCTATTTTTGCATCTTAAACAATGGGCTTGAAGTGTTGAATACAGAATCCTCACATCACAGATGTTCAATAAGTGTGAATTCACCTGCCTCTCGCTGGCAACTTAGGGCCATATAACAGTAATTCTGTGGTAAATTTTAATCTTGGCCTTCTTTGTGAGGCAGGACCCAGCAAGCAAAGGAGAGAATTACAGGTGATGCTTGTAAAGCACTGAACAGCTGAGGTCCACATAAACCTCACAAGGGAGTCTTCCTTTAATGCCATAAATGGGGAAAGAGCTTTGAGTATCAAGAGATTTTTTCCCAGGTCACCCAGGCAGAAAGGGGCAGAGCCAGGATGCAAACTCAGGATACTGACTTAGGGCTTCATTCCCCAGGCTCCGTGAGCCATGAATGTCTCCAGTTATTGCCAAAAGTCCCTTGGGTGGCAAAATCACCCCCAGTTGAGAACCTCTTCACTTCATTTCAGATGCTTTATTGATGTGATACACAATTTAACCTTCACAGAAACCCTGTGAGGCAGGTATTATTACACAGTGTGCAAAGGAAGAGACTGAGGGGCAGAGAGATTAAGACCCCTCATCTTAGAAATAGCAGAGCCGGGTTGTGAAGCAGATGTGTAGGATTCCCAGGCTCACAGGAGCCAGAAATGATAAAACAAGATTTGTAAAGACATTTATGAGTGTTTTACAGTTGTTCTCTTAATCACCATTCTTATTTTATCTCTTTCCTAGTTCATGAAAAGTTGAAGTCTGAATGTATATTTTAAGCAAGATGTCTTGTTTTTCTCCCTAAGACTGTTGAGTATAGTATTCATAATTTCGCTATACATTTTCTCCAGTGTTACTTCAGAAAGGCACTAAAAATTGGATATATTTTCACGTGGAGTGCCTACTGTCTCCCTCTGGTGTCAGCTAAGAGTCTGTCTGCTTATAAAGGAGCTCATGTGTGACCACATTTCAAGTTAATGAATTCAAGTTTCAAGTCAAGTTCGTCAAGAGGTAATTTAAAAATTCCAACTGGCTCTTATTGATTACATTGTAAAATTATTTTCTTCAGATTTCACAAATATCATATTAAGGGTCGAACATAACCTAAGTTTTATAATATTAGAGAACAGTGAATGTGATTTTATTGTTTATTTTTTTAAGGGGCCCAAAGAGACATGTCACAAGATAAGACTAACTGGCAAAATAAAATGGTGTGTGTGCGTGTGTGTGTGTGTCTTCCCAGGCAGCACTAGTGGAAAAGAACCTGCCTACCAATGCAGGAGATGTTAAGAGGAGCAGGTTCAACCCCTGGGTTGGGAAGATCCCCTGGAGGAGGGCATGGCAACCTACTTCAGTATTCTTCCTGGAGAATCCCATGGACAGAGGAGCTTTGGGGGGCTATAGTCCATGGGGTTGCAAAGAGCCGGACATAACTGAAGCGACGTAGCATGCATGTATGTATGTATACACACACACGCACATATATATGAATGAAAATGTTCAGTCTCCCAATGATAAAAAGAAATCCAAATTAAAACAATAATATGGTAGCACTTTACGCTAACACTTAAGCAAATCTTTATCTAAGCAACACCAAATTAAAACATATACTTTCATGCTTTGCTGTGGTTTTTTGGATGTAACCATTTGGAAGAGTAATTTAACAATATGCAGACAAAGCTGTAAAATCATGTACACTCTTTGATCCAATCATCCTATATCTAGAAATAGTTTAAGGCAACTACTTCAGAAGGAGGCAACAGCTATTTGCTTGTAGGTGTACATTTCAGCATTGATTGAAATAATGAAATATTATTATAAGACCATAATCTTGAATGATTTATAGAAACTAAATAAAGAAGGGCAGGAAGAACATTTGGGGGGTTGGGGGGATACAACTAAGAAAGACAAAAGTGCATTAAATTCATGGAACTGCAAGTGTATTGATATGAGAACACAATGGGAGACCATGATAAGAAAAGAGCCCAGTGAGGTAGGCAGGAGCTAGACCCCACAGCTAAGCTAAGAGTAGTTGAGAGATGTTGAGGGAGGTCATCAGGAGGATGTGATCACACCAGTTGACCCTTGAACTGGACCGAGGCAACTGGAGGCTCCTCAATCCTCCTGGCCTTGAAATGAACATTCTACCCACTGTCCCTAAACTAGGAGCCCCTTCAAGGATGCAGCCTTGAGAGAATAATGTGTTACTAAGACTATATGGACTATATTCCAGGCTGAACCCTGTTAAGACTGCTGTATAAACAAGATTCTGGTGGACAGGGATTGGCTTGTCTTATAGCTGCATAAGACAAGCCTCATACATAAGTTCCCTTGCTTATTAAAACTGCCACCCATTAATCTGGAGTGGTCCACCTCTTTTTTCAGTCTTCTCTTATTCTCTTGCCTTATGTGCAGAGTACATCATGAGAAATGCTGGATTGGATGAAGCACAAGCTGGAATCAAGATTGCCAGGAGAAATATCGATAACCTCAGATATGCAGATGACACCACCCTTATGGCAGAAAGTGAAGAAGAACTAAAGAGCCTCTTGATGAAAGTGAAAGAGGAGAGTGAAAAAGTTGGCTTAAAGCTCAAAATTCAGAAAACTAAGATCATGGCATCTGGTCCCATCACTTCATGGCAAGCAGATGGGGAAACAATGTCAGACTTTATTTTGGGGGGCTCCAAAATCACTGCAAATGGTGACTGCAGCCATGAAATTAAAAGACGCTTACTCCTTGGAGGGAAAGTTATGACCAACCTAGACAGCATATTAAAAAGCAGAGACATTACTTTGCCAACAAAGGTCCGTCTAATCAAGGCTTTGGTTTTTCCATTGGTCATGTATGGATGTGAGCATTGGACCGTGAAGAAAGCTGAGTGCAGAAGAATTGATGCTTTTGAACTGTGGTGTTGAAGACTCTTGAGAGGCCCTTGGACTGCAAGGAGATCCAATCAGTCCATCCTAAAGGAGATCAGTCCTGGGTATTCATTTTGGAAGGACTGATGCTGAAGCTGAAACTCCAATATTTTGGCCACCTCATTGGCCACTCTTTGGTGAAGAGTTGACTCATTGGCAAAGACCCTGATGCTGGGAGGGATTGGGGGCAGGAAGAGAAGGGGAAGACAGAGGATGAGATGGCTGGATGGCATCAGTGACTCAATGGACATGAGTTTGGATAGGCTCCTGGAGTTGGTGATGGACAGGGAGGCCTGGCGTGCTGCAATTAATGGGGTCACAAAGAGTTGGATACGACTGAGCGACTTCACTTTCACTTTTCACTTTCATGCATTGGAGAAGGAAATGGCAACCCACTCCAGTGTTCTTGCCTGGAGAATCCCAGGGACAACAGAGCCTGGTGGGCTGCTGTCTATGGGGTCGCACAAAGTCAGACATGACTGAAGAGACTTAGCAGCAGCAGCAGCCACCATAAGATGAAAAGGCAAGAAGAACCAGAGATGTCACAGATGGTGCTATTACACTTAAGGTCCACAAGGTAGGTCTTAAAGCACATTCAACCCAACACTGGGATCTCTATGTGAATACCGAACTTGTTTTTGACTTTTGAGCACACTGCTGGTGAATCCATCTGCCCCGCCCATTACAATAGACTGACTATCCTTTACAGGGAATTCCAGAGAGCCACTGCCTGTTGATGCCTGGGGCATCTGCCAACTACACTGTGTGCAAGGCACTATGTCTTGTCACCAAATAAAACACCCATGAGAGAGCTTTTACAAGGAAACATCTGAAAACCAGAGGTTCTTTTCAGAGCTACTCATGCTTTCTGCTTAAGAGTAGAGTCTACTAAAATTTCTTCATCTGTTTATGGGTTTGGGACTCTTCCCTAATTTAATAAAAAATGTGTCTATTTTTTCAATAAGCTAACTTTGGATAATTTTAGACTTAACCTAAAAGCTATACGGATAGTTCCCATATACCTCTGTTTCCTCTATTGTGAACATTTATGCATTTGTCACAAGCTAGAGCTAACACTGGCACTTTACTGTGAGTTAAACTCTAAATTTTGTTTGGATTTCATTAGATTTTGTCTAATGCTGTTTTTCTGTCCCAGGATCCAATACAAAATAGAGTTGACTCTTGCACTAGAGTTTGAATTTGTACACAGATACTTTTCAGTAGTAAACATTACAGGGCTATGCAGTCTGTCGCTGCATCTGTGAATGTGAAGGAACCTTGAATATGGATGGATGCTGACTATAAATTATATGCTGATTAATCCCCAGGTTGTTTCATATGGCATTTATGTCTCCTTAACTACTCTGGGCTAACAGTTTCTCAGAATTTTCTTGTTTTTGATGACCTTGGTAATTTTGAGGACTCTCATTCTAAAGAATATCCCTCAGTTTGGATTTGTCTGATGTTTTTCTCATGTTTAGTCTGAGATTATGGGTTGTTGGAAGACTAGATGCGTGAATTGCCCTTCTCAACACATCGTATTAAGGGCGCATGCAAACAACGTGGTTTATCACTTATGTTAACACTGATCATCTAAGGTAGTGTTCCAGGTTTCTGTAAAATCACTCGCATTCTCCCTGGCTTTTGCATGCTCCACTTTAAGTCTGGGGAGTTAAGGTCCAGCTGCTTGATGGAGGACCATTTATTCTATTTGGAATTCTTCTGTTTTGGAAATTTTTCATATATCCTTCATCTAGCCAATCACATCAGCATTCTTGGATTTTAAAATTTCACATTTTAAAGTTTTAATACCATGTTCTAAACATAATCTAGTTTTGTTCAATGTATCTGTATGAGTTTCCTTTTTCCTTTTCAGTTTTCAAAATTTTCCCTTCCTTTTGTGCCCTCCTCAATTGCATGCCTTATCTACATACATTAAGTCAAGACCTGACAGTCTTTTTCATAACTTGATTGTCCTTCATCAACATATGGAAGTTAACTTTCTTTTTTTTCATTTATGTTTATTAGCTAGAGGCTAATTACTTGGAAGTTTACTTTCATCACTTCTTACAGAACTCTATACTTTTCTTTGTACCTATCTCTGTATGTCTTCCGTGTAGCTCTCGTGTCTAAAATGACTTATCAAAAAAAAAAAACAACAAACCACCAGTGCCTCTTTCTCCTTGAAATAGGGCAAACTGCTGAATCTTCTGTAAGTCTGACAATCGTTCATTTGCTTTCCAATTTTTCTTGGTGTTTATAATATAGATCAAGTGAAGCCACTGTTTTGTAGAGGTTAAATCTCTTGAAAAATCTGCCCAAAAGTCCGTAATGATGTCAATGACACGTGATATATTCCTACCTCTAGAGATACTAGTATCCCTCTCTCCCCTACATATGCCATTAGAGTTTCTGATAGACACTACATTTTAAGACATTTTTAAGTCAGAGATTGTCAAATACTCACCAAAATGAGCTATAAAAAGGGTATTGGAATGAAGCTTTTCTCCCCTCGCTTGATAAGCATCTTGAGGGCCCACAAGCAAACAGCTTCAAGGAACCTTAAGTGTTCGAATCAACATTCGAATACTTTCATAGTACAAAGGTTGTGGGTACTAGAAATTTTTGGCAGCCTATTGCTGGAAAGTTGCAATTTACAGGCCCACTCTATGTCACAGCCCTCACTGATATATTTGAATGGCTCTGAAAACAGCCTTTGGTTGCCGTCAGTTTACCAGACATTTGGATTGCTCAGTGGCATTCTGCACTATGATTACTAGCTCTGTACTTCGTGATGGTGGCTCTCGGTCTTTTTGGGTAGCAGCACAGCCTGGATATTGGACAGGACGCCACCCTGAGCGAACAGTCCCCCCCCCCCCCACGAGCTTGTTAAGCTCCTCATCATTACGGATGGCCAGCTGCAAATGGCGAGGAATGATGCGCGGGCTTCTTCTTGTCACGTGATGCATCACCTGCTAATTCTAAGATCTCAGCCGTTATGTACTCCAATACCCCTGCCAAGTGTACTGGCGCACCTGTCCCAACGCGCTCGGCGTAGTTGCCCTTAGCGGAGCAGGCGGTAAATCCTGCCTACCGGAAACTGCAAAACTGCTTTGGATGAGCGAGTTTTCGCCTTTGCACGGGCCTTGCCTCCTTGCTTCCCGCGACCCGACATAATCTCAGAACAAAATGGTGACACGCATAAACAAACTTCCAACAAACCCTACTGGACCTATTTATAGCCTGACGGTAGGTTGTGCTTTGCGTTCTGATTGGCTGATGGCCGGCTAGCCAATCAGCAAAGCTCAAGCAAATCGCCTCATTTACATACACGACAGTGCCAGATATCCAATCAGACGTTGGCCTCTTGATACGTCGCTTGAGTGCCGTGCCTATAAATACCACTCTTTCCACCCACGTAAACGTCTTATGATTATTCAGCGTGTGTGGGAAGTGTTCTCTCCGTGGTTAACTGTTCATACTATAAGGAGCTGCTAACGCTAAGAAGAACTGGTAACACTGAAGAGCTACTAACACTAGTCATGCCGGAGTTGTCTTCGAAGGGTGCTGCTATCTCCAAGAAAGGGTTTAAAAAAGCTGTTACTAAAACTCAGAAAAAAGAAGGGAAAAAGCGCAGAAGATGCAGAAAAGAGAGCTATTCAATATATATCTATAAAGTCTTAAAACAAGTTCACCCGGATACTGGCATCTCATCAAAAGCTATGAGCATCATGAATTCTTTTGTCACTGACATCTTTGAGCGTATTGCCTGTGAGGCATCGCGCCTGGCGCATTACAACAAACGTTCAACCATTACATCTAGGGAGATCCAGACAGCTGTGCGCCTGCTGCTGCCGGGGGAATTGGCTAAACATGCCGTGTCTGAAGGCACCAAGGCTGTTACCAAGTACACCAGCTCCAAATAAACTGGTAAAAATCACTTTTCAGTAACTCAAAGGCTCTTTTCAGAGCCACCTAACACACTCTTAAAAAAGCTGTGGGCTCGGTATTCACTTTACGTAGCTACGTAGTAAAGACCTGCTGCAGAAGACTCTGGTTCGATTCCTGGGTCTGGAATGTTCCCATGATGGCTAGGCTAACCACTCCCGAATTCTTGGTTCCTAGGGGTTCAAATGGTAAAGATTGTGCTTGCAATTGGGGAGGCCTGAGTTCGATCCCCTGAAGAAGAGAGTGGATACCTAATTACTCCAGTAGTGACTGGAGAATTCCGTGGACAGAGGAGCCTGGTGGGCTACAGTCAATGGAGTTGCAAAGAGTTGGGACTGAGAGATTACAATAAGTACTAGGATTGATAGTTACTCTGTTATTCAACACAGGTGTTACTGTGTAACTAGTGATTCTCAAAAGGCCCCAATGAAATCAGAAAAGCTTGATGATATACAACGTAAAACAAACTCAGAATAATGGATTAAGGAAGGCTATTTGGGCTTTCGTTTCTATGAATGACTTTTTAAAAAAACTTTCTATGAAAGGCCCAAAGCTGTGCAGAGATCTAGAAAAGGAGTGTGATAAAAGGAATAGAACATTAACACATTAAGGGTTTAAACTTTCTTCCACTGTTGGTGCTTAAGGAAGTTGGGACCCTCTGGGCCAGCCTAATTCTAAAGGTTAAGCACGTAGGCTTTTTTTTTTTTGCCTTAATGCCACACCCTTATATGCTGTTCAGTGCCTATTATCCCTGGAATATGGGAATACTGCCATCACCTATATTGTAACGCAACAACCTGGCTACCCAAAATTGACTAGGAAACAGGAACAACCTCTTTTTGATTTTTTTTCCCCCCTAAAAGATGGCATCATTTGTGGGTGTTTATGTTGTGTGATGAATCAATAAAAAGGTGCCTTGTATTACTGATCCATGTGGGCTCTGCTCAGCAGACAAACACTGAAGAAACATCAGCGGTAACAGACATTGATCAGAGCCCTGGGTGCATGGCCCTACAGTCTTACTGCCCTTTTCCCGACCCTGGCTTTACTCTCAAGATGGTCACAGTTCTAAGTGTTCACACAGGTCAGAGGACTACATTTACTTGGGTTTCCAATTAACTAATAAAAGCCTCCTCAGAGGATTTCCTCTCAAATCCCTTTTCGGTAACACCCTAGTCCCAGAGGTTGCCGGAGTCATTCACCTGAAGGGAAATTGGAACGTTGTCATTGACGAGGACAAGTTTAATACATGTGGCATATTTTTAAATTAAATGTAGTTCTAGATAACTTTTCTTTCCACAGTGTATTTCCCTATTCATATCTTCCAGCATTTTATTTTATATGAAAGTACTGATTTTTGTGCGTCTTTTATATCTTATTGAATTGACTAATTTTCATGTTGGCATTCTGATACAATTCTCTTGGGTTTTACATGTTTGCAATGATGCCTGAAAATAGTAAATATTTTACTGCTGCTTTTCAGTTAGTTCACTTCTAATTTCTTTCCCCTGATTTCAGTGCCTTGTAGCTTCATAAAGATGTTAAGTAGGGTGGCCATGCTTGTTTTATCCCTCACTTTGCTGAAGATCTGTGCACTATTCCTCATTACATATATCATACAATGAGGAAGAATTCTCTATCTACTGAGAATCGTTAAGTCAAGAATGCATGGTGAAATTTATAAAACATCTTTAGAGCATCTCTGAAGAATAAGCATAGATTTTCTCTCCTAAGTTAGGAGTTATTTTAATAAACTTCCTAATAGTCATTCTTGCATAAACTCTTGCTTGGGCCTCCTATGCTGCTCATTTACTGTTCTGTTGGGGTCTGCTTGCAGTATTATCATTTACAATTTATGCTTCAATATTGTAGGTTAAATTTATCTCATTTTTAAATGTGTGCAATGTGTACAAATTTTTATTCAATTCATAAAAATAATATGGAGGGTGGTTGTCCTTTTAATACTCTGGAACTGAACAGCTTTGGGATTTCTCTTTTCTTTAAAACTCTGGTAAACTTCTCTTTTTGAAACAGTTTGTACCTGGAGCCCCCTTTCAAGTGACAGTTTGACAAGTTTCTCTATTTTTGTATTAAGAGTTGCTAATAATTTGTAATAAGCTTTTGGAAATTATATTTTGCCAGAAAATGCTTTAAAGATTATTTGCACTGTCTTTGTAGCTACAGCTCCTTTATTAGTCTTAATTTTGTATTTGTTTTCTTATTTTTCCACAAATGACAATAGCTATTGGTTAACCTTTTAAGTGTATTTACTATTTCTTTATTCTTAATTTATTAATTTTACTGTTTTCTTTTTGTTTTCTTTTTCCTAATTATTTTTCTTTTTCAGTCTTTATCCTTTCTGCTTCCACTGGTTCAGGTTATTTTCGTTTTTCCTAGTTTTTATTTAGCAGTATGCTCATTTTGTAGTGACAGGCCTTAGACTGCACAATTTTGGTATAAATGAATGCACTTACCATGGTTTAGTTAAATAACACCAACTGCCCCAAAACACAGTTCCAATGTCATTAATGGTGAGTATATGATTGCATAAACCACAAACTTCACTGCTGGCTCTTTAGTTCACAAGTTATTGCACAAGCAACACATACAAACCATGCTCAGTCACCTAACTATATCACTTATTTTAAAATTTGTTATAAACAACAGGGTCCTATTGTATAGCACAGAGAACTATATACAATATCCTATGATAAACCATAATGGAAAAGTATATTAAAAAATTACATATATAACAACCACTTCGCTGTACAGCAGAAATTAACACATTGTAAATCAACTATATTTCAATAAATACTAATTAAAAAATGATTAAATGTGTTAGCAACTGGTCATTGCACATGTTACTCAGCTTATTCACAAATAGAAAGCATAGTAGTTTAGCTGCCTGCTTGTCTCCCAGTGATGAAGGTACATGACAAAAGTCAATAGTCAACAAAATGAAAGTAGAACAAAGCAACAAAAAAGTAATAACCCTGGGAGTGGGATTTAAATAAAACATAAATGGAGTTATTGGGGTAGTAGTTGGCAGGCGGAATGTTGACATTGTCACTATTGACTAGCTGTGCAACCAGAGGAACTCTGTGAAGGCCAATTTACATAAATGTAGAAAATGGTTGTGATGAAGAGGAAGTTCCAAAGAGAGTGGCATTGGCAAAATACTTCATATTAAAGGAATTCTCAGAGATATTTCATGGCACTAAAAATGCAAAGGATAAAATGTTAGAAGCTAATCCAAACTTGAAGAAAGCAAGCACCATCCAAGAAATGACACTTCTCACTGTTTTAATATTTAAAATTACAGTGTCTTTAATACTTTTTCGCTTCCCTTTATATGTTTGATAGATGGTAAGAGCTTTTAATTTTTTGATAAAAAAAAATTTAAAGATCAGGGAACAATCATGATTTTTCCCATTATTAAGGCTGCTTTGCATAGCCAGTTTCACAATTTCCATACTACCTGAAGGACTGCTTGCATATATACTTTCTAATTTGTTAATTAAATCTATCATTTTCCCTTTGAGCCATGCTTCATTTTATTTCCCCCTGTTCTGTAACAGATTCCTTCATTTCCTACTAGGAGCTTGGAAATTATAGAAAGGCAAAGCAGCTGGTCAAACTTTCCTTCTGTCAGAGATGCAGACCAGATGCAGACCAAGGACCAGCATTATGGAACTTGGTGAAACAAACACAGGCAGTTGCGTTGGGTTTGCAGGCTCTGAAGATTCTCTTAATTATGTTAATTATGTCAGAAAAATAAGAGTACGACTTTAGTTTAAGACAATTCATGTGAAAGCATAGAAAAAAATTTTTTTTTCAGGTTGTTACAATATTTAAGAAAGGTGATGTCTTTCGACTCAGATCTCAATCTGTCAGTCAGAGTTGGCAAGACAGAATTTTCTGAGAAAAGGACTATGGCAAAGTTAGGGTTCTGCTTTAAATATAATAATGTTTGGTTTGAGAACTGAGAAAAGCAGATCCTTTAAGTGCTATCCTCCCCAAACACCATCTAGCTGTTAACGTCACCCTAAAATCATTGCAATGGTTATCCACTGAGATTTTCCCTGGAAGCAGGGGAGATGTTTGCTGTCTCTCCCTGATTCTAAGTTGTGGTTCTTCTGTGCCACAAAAAAGAGAACATGAGTGGATGCCAGTAAGATAAGGCCTGGAAAAAGGGCAGAGCAACTAGGCCTGTTTAGAAACCCAGATGCTGTAATTACCCTAAAGCCACCATAATGGCTCTGAATCAAGAAAAGGAGAAATTGCTGGTACAGTCCTCAAGAAGGAAACTTTGTAGTCTCATCTCAGATGGGTCTTTGAGGTCTACAGGGCAAGGAAAAATCCAATCCAGGGAGCAGGGCCAGAGGGAGCTAGACCACATAAAGCCCTTACTGCATGATTCTGGCAGGCTGACACTGCTTAACTCTTCAGTTCAGGGCAAGTCACGGACAGGTGACTATGAATTTTGTTATGAATTTTGTTGTTTTTCTTTACTTTGTTTTCCAAAGAAGTTTTTAAAATTTGCGTTTCCCTTTTCTTCAGTCTTCAAACATTCACTGATTGTGTGTGCATGTGTGTGTAAGAAAGAGAGGAGGTCCTTACTCTCACTGTTTCCATTCTAGTTTAGTGAGGCAGACATAAACACACAAGGTCATTTCAGTTGACTATGAATGAGCGAGATAATTAGGTGTCTAAGGAAGGCCTTGTATTCTCTTTAATTTACTCTATAATACTTCTATCCAGATAGTGTGATGTAAATTTTGTGAGTCAAGGTTAAGCTAAACCTTAAATTAAGATCTGTTTGGTAATATGTGAAGCGTAATAGGCTGAACTATGTCCTGCAAGAGGATATGTCCAAGTCTTAATCTCTGATACCTAAATGTGAGCTTTGTTTGGAAATAGGGTGTAGTTAAGAATTTTGAGATCATTCTGGTAAAATTTAGGGTATCCTTATGAGAGACGGGAGAGGGGCATCAGAGCTGCAAAGCAGAGGACCATATGAAAACTGAGGCAGACAGAGGTTGGAGTAGTGCAGTTGCAAGCCAAGGAACACCAAAGATTGTCAGCTGCCTCCAGAGGCCAGGTAAGAGACACATAAATAGAACAGACTCTCCTTCAGTGCCTCCACAAGGAACCAGCCCTATGGACAGTGATACTGGGCTGCTTGGCCTTCAAAACAGTGAAAGAATATATTTGTTTTACATCAACCAGTTTTTGGTAACTTGTAGCTGCCCTAGGAAGCTAATAAATGGACTTTCCTAATGAGAAATTCATTCTGAAGAGGTTATCATTTGACCCACTACAAATTCTTCAAAATTATACTAGAGGACTGATAGCAGAAGTAATGAGAAAAAGTGTTTCAGTGAAAAGAATAAAAAAGTGATGATCAAGATGTGTGTCAAGAGCAGATACACTTGCATGAACTGAGTGGGATACCCCAGTAACTCCAGTATTCTGTGGCTGCAGAACTGACTTTGTCCATGAAGCAATCTTAAAATCATTAGTTTAACAGGTAATGAAGATTCAGTTTTCTGATCCCAACTGGACTGTGAGCAGAATTCTGCCATCTGATTTCTATGTCATCTGTCTTGGCTTTTATTGTATTATTTTCTGTGCCAGTCTAGTTGATCCTATATGAAAGTGACAATGAAAGTCGCTCAGTTGTGTCCTACTCTTTGTGACCCCATGGACTATACAGTCCTTATGATTCTCCAGGCCAGAATACTGGAGTGGGTATCCTTTCCCTTCTTCAGGTGATCTTTCTGATCCTATATACATCCTCTGAAAATAAATTTCTAAATACAAATATTAATTTTAATATTATCCAGATGACATCACCAGACCAAGAAACCCAGGAACTCGAAATTTCAGCAGCTGTAGGGCATCTGGCCTAATCCAGAATTTTCACACAATGCAGAAAATGCAAAGAAGCAAAATAGCCTTAAAGCTCCCAGGTCAGACATGGCTACTATCTTAATTTTTCTAGTTTTCAGGTCCCTTTCACTAATACCCGATTGAAAACAAACTTGAAATAAGACATAGGAGAGGTGGTCAAGCCATGTTCCTCATGGCACTCAACCAGAAAACCTCCCTGAAAACACATTTCGAGAGCTCCCTTCTTTGAAATATCTCGTGATCAGAGACTTCATTTACTGATTACTAGTCACACGTGACTAGCAAATTACTTGTGTGTTTAACCATGTTACCGCTGGGGAGTGAAATAAAATGGATGTTAATCATTTTTCACTCTAGTGATAGAGCCTACCCGCACATATTTAACCAGCCAAACAAAAAGTCTACAGCCCTCTAGAAACTTAAGTGGCTCTTAAAAGAGCCTTTGGGTTTACAAAAGTCGTCTGAAAGCAGAAACTTCACTTGGAGCTGGTGTACTTGGTGACGGCCTTGGTGCCCTCGGACACGGCGTGTTTGGCCAGCTCCCCAGGCAGCAGCAGGCGCACGGCCGTCTGGATCTCCCTGGACGTGATAGTGCAGCGCTTGGTATAATGTGCCAGGCGCGACGCCTCGCCTGCGATGCGCTCGAAAATGTCACTGACAAACGAGTTCATGATGCTCATGGCTTTTGAAGATATTCCTGTATCTGGGTGAACTTGCTTCAACACCTTGTAGATGTAAATTGAATAGCTCTCTTTTCGACATCTCTTCCGCTTTTTCCCTTCCTTCTTCTGGGTTTTAGTTACAGCTTTCTTGAAGCCTTTTTTAGAAATGGTAGTGCCTTTTGTAGTCAGCTCTGGCATGGCAGACGCACAACTCCTAGATGGCAAAAGACTAGCACTCACTCAACGCAACTGTGGTATTTATAGGTACAGTGCTCAGAAGCCCAGTTGGGCAGCTCACATCTGATTGGATAATGGGTGTGTGTATGTAAATGAAGTGATTCCAGTAACGTACTCTGATTTGATACAAGAGTATCAGCCAATCAGATAGCGAATCACAACCTACCTGATACTATAAATAGACCCCCGCACCTGCCCTAACGGTAATTTTTTTCCGTTATAACATGTCTGCTCTTTAGTTACGTCTGGTCGTGGAAAGCAGGGTGGTAAAGTACGTGCTAAGGCCAAAACCTGGTCATCCAGAGCGGGCCTGCAGTTCCCTGTGGGCCGAGTCCACCGCCTGCTCCGAAAGGGCAACTACGCAGAACGCATGGGGGCCGGAGTACCTGGAGCTGGCGGGCAACGCGGCCCGGGACAACAACAAGACGCGCATCATCCCGCGCCACCTGCAGTTAGCTATCCGTAATGACGAGGAGCTCAACAAGCTGCTGGGCGGTGTGACCATCGCGCAGGGCGGTGTCCTGCCTAACATCCAGGCTGTGCTGCTGCCCAAGAAGAATGAGAGTCACCACCACAAGGTCCAGGGCAAGTAACACCTCCCAAGTTGTAAAAGCTAAGCAAACGACCTGAACGTCTGAAGAGCGTTGGAAAAGTACCAAACTGAAACCAAAGGCTCTTTTCAGAGCCACTGACAATTTCTGAGAAAGAGCTTGGGTTTAGAAAAAAAATCCAATGCAAGTAACTGATGGACTAGCAATAAAAAAGAACTGGCCTACAACCTCTGAAGCAGTAAATGTACCACAATTGTGACAAAACTTGTGATCTTGAGTGAATATTTTTATATTTTTGGAGTAGACAGAAGAGGCTCCTGGTGGGCAGGGGGGTGGGGGTTAGAGATTCCATTCTCCTTGGGGAAAAGAGCAAGTTTTAGCTTAACTCTTATATTTGGAGACAATGCTAGCCTACCAACTAGCAAACCAACATGCATCACGGCAGCTTTTTCTCTCAAATGCCTTCTAGTAAGGGATTTCCAAGATTTCTAGGATGATTCTATATCCTGAAAGCTGTGACACGTCAAGCCAAAAAGTAAGACATGACTATTTGACAGGTAATTTTACGTGAAAAACAGTAAATAACAGATTGATTTCTTAACGGATAAGATTTATTTTGACATACCATTTTGATGGTAAAATACTAATATCGATATTACACTTGGTAAGTAATATGACGAAACAGCTTTCTACCACCAATTATTCAGAAACAGTAGGCAATGAGTTCAACAGACTTAACCACTGAAAGTGAAGCAAAATATTTTGTTGATCTGTAGCACTGCATATGAGTAAACACCCACAAAGGCAACTGACTGGAAAGCAGCCACATTCAAAATTCTTGTACGAAAATGAAAGCATCTGTCAATGTAAGAAATATTTGCAACCTAAAAGTTGAGAGTTATGTTTTATTTGGTGGGACTTTTTAGAACTTCATGCCCTGGAGACAGCATCTCAAGTAACCCTGAGAGAACCGCTCCAGGGAGGTGAGGGGAGGAGCCAGGTTATATAGAAGTTTTGCAACAAAGGGCATGTAATCTGAGCATTAAAAATTATTAAAGAAAACCAGATTATCTCAAGTTAAGGAAGTTAGCCCTTTTCTATGCATGGGAAGATGCAACAGTCTGGGCTCAGTGAAATCATTCCTTTGATAGATACCTCACCTTTCTGGGGCCAGTATCCCATTTTTCCCCCCATATCCTAAACTCAGGGCTCACTGTAGGGTGTGGCTGCAGTATGATGGCCGTTAGATGGCAGGTATTCTTTCCTTCCTGAATCCTCTCAGAGTTCATCAACCTTCTGTGGTGACTGCAATTGCTGATGACTGTGATATCCTTTGTTCTCTGATATGGCAGGAAAAATGTGATCTCTCTTATCAAAAATTTTCAGGGAGGGAGGTTCATGAGAGAGGGGATATATTTATACTTACAGCTGATTCACATTTTGTACAGCATAGCTAATACAACACTGTAAAGCAGTTATCCTCCAATTAAAAAATTAAGAAATGACCTTTAAAATTTTCCAAACACAACATAAAACAAACATCTACATGTTTAACTTGAAAATTCCTTAAACATTGCAAAGTTAAAAAGTTTTTGAACATTATTTTTGTCTATAAAAGTAGACCCAAACCTATACATAAACTGTTTAAAAATTCTAAGAATGTAGTTTTTAAAAACTTACGTTAACGTATTAAAAAATATGAAATGTAAGAGTTCCTGAAAAATTATAAATTGCTTAAATTAAACCTAGAAAGCAGTGAGAACTAAGATAAATGGGGAAAAAAGTCATCAATGAGCTACCATCCTCAAAGATTAGGCTTCCAAGAGTGTATCCTCTTAGACATTTAAGGAACAGATAAATCTATGGCTAATGAAATGGTTCTAAATTGTGAAAAAAAGTTTCATTTGTATTTTTGAAGAAATATGATAAAATTTAATGACGAAAGCATGCTACTAAATGCAGTGCAATATAAATTTTAAATAATCCATAAATCTCCATTAAATATGAATAACTAACTTTAGCAACACATTAACAAGATTACCAAACAAGAATGTAAGGCTGTTTTCAATGTTGAGTAAAACCAAACAAAGGGAAAATAAAGTCTTATGTTAAACTCAGGAGGTACTTAACATTTGCTAGTATGTTTAACTGAATAGTTTTTGTTTCTCAGTGGAAAACTAGTGATTACTGTTAGCAGACTTTTTCTTATCACTATATTTTAATATTACTCTGGACTATGTTAGATAAATCACTAAAGAGATATTAAGAGGATTCTGCTGTAGCAAAAGAAGGAAAATAAAATTAGGTGTCATCTTTGAGAGAAGGAGCTGTGGTCAAGTTTCAAAAAAATAGCATTTCATAAGTCATTTATATTCAATGTAATGTTACCTATAACTACTTCAAAATGTTGGTGTTAATCTCAGTTTGTGCAAACTGTTATATGAGAAGCCATTTTAGTGAGTAAAATGAAATCAGGCTTCTTTGTTAAGTGATGGCTGTTTTTCATTTATAATTTCAGAAAGCCACAGCAAATACTTAGGAAAAGAATTCATACTCCACCAGAATCAGATGGTGGAAAAATTGGAGCGAATGGGGGGTTAAAGACAAAAGAATCAGGAGAAACAAGGACAAATGAGGCTTGATGCTAAAGCCTGAAGTGGGAATAAGTACCTCTATTTAAGTGGGTAAATGAGGAGCCGAGGGGTTAAGTGAGCAATCCTGCTCTAAAGCAGTCTACCACACAATATAGGGGAAACTGCCCTGCTTCTGTGAGTAATGTGTTACACAAGCATGTAAGCTGGGAACAGCATTGATAGAATTCAAACACACAAATTTACATCCAATGCAGTAGAAAGTGAAAGTCAGTGTCCTGACTTTTTGTGACCCCGTGGACTATACAGTCCATGGAATTCTCCAGGCCAGAATACTGGAGTGGGTAGCTGTTCCCTTCTCCAGGGAATCTTCCCAACCCAGGGATGGAACCCAGGTCCCCCCCATTACAGACGGATTCTTTACCAGCTGAGCCACGAGGGAAGCAATGCAGCAGAGTGAGTTTCTTCTTTAAACTACAATTCACATTAAAAAATACATTTATGTGAGCAAAATTACTCTCAGAAATACACATGCGCACTAATAACTTAAAACAGTTTTCAGAAATAATATGCCATTGCTGGAAGTGTTACAGGGAAGAGCCAATTAGTACTCCAAGTTGGATCTATTTCTTTCACTTTAATTTTTGATTAACTTTTGCTTCCCATTGCTTTTATTCACTAAAAGGATATACTGTTTATATGTAATGGCCTGCCTCATGGAACCCTGTCCCTGGGTCTGAATTTTAAACCGAAGTGCCTTAGTTCAGGACCCTGTACACCTGTGGATGTTTACAGAAAGGAAGAAGTTAACACATTTGCTGTGTCAAATTGAAAGCTGTCACTTGAATTTGCCAAACAAATGTGTTTGCAGATGAAACACATAACTCAAATAGATTAAAGAAAAAGAGGGGATTCATTAAACATATTCTAATGAGGAACCCTGAGAATAGAAAGAAAAGCTACTGAGCCATTAGAAAGAGTGTAATCTGAGATGCAGAGACACAACAAAAACCCTATCCAGCATGTCAATGAATTGTTTTTTATCATTAATCTTGGCGTTTCATCACAGCAATCTTTAGTGAAATGAAATGGCCTTGTTTTTTTAATCATGATCTGTCACTGAGATAAATACAGAATATGGGAGGCAGAGGAGAAGGATGAAATTTAGCCAAGAAATGGAATTTTTCTTTCTTCTAATGGTATTGATGTAGAAGATAGATGGGCTCCAGGTTAGACATTTACAATTGGCCTCCTGTTTCCAGTTCATGGGGCACGAAGATGTGGGCTTCAGGCTGGATGCCTACAACTGTTAGCATTTCCTGAGACAAGAGAGAAGCAGGCTCCAGTTCAGGCATTTACAATCAGCCTCCTGTCTGCCCTCTGAAACGGAAGTAACGACAGAAACAGAGTAAATAGCCAGTGTTTGTTTCTTGTAAACACCTTAAGGTAAGAGTCATGGCAATAGTCAAGGTTAAGGACAAAGAGGGGCAAGACTCTGAGTAAAGGATTAAGGGATCCTTGTTCCCCCCACTTTGGGGACAAGGGAGACACTACACATGAACAGAAAGGCTCCTTGTGGGTCACAAGTCAAGGGATCATGCCAGGCCATAATGAGTCTTGCTCCTCCCAGAAACCTTCACTTTGAGATCCATCTTGGCTGAGGGGTGAGTGAACCCTAGAGGAGTGTCCCAGGGTAGGTCAGGTGTGAAAAAAGAAACCAGATAATTGGCTAAAGGCAGACAAAGACCTGGAAGAACTGCCCTATATAAATGACTTAACTGCCTCTTTACTGTGCTCCTCCTCACTAGGGAGGACGTCCACAACCTCTCTCTCCAGGTGTGCATCTCTGCCTTGCTTCTGTCTTAACTCAACAAACCATTTCTCTATGTGCTCTCCCACTTGTTGTGCTGTGTCTCTAATAATAAACTTTGTACCTGCACTTATAGTTTCTGCCTCTGTGATAAATGTATTTTTCACTGGGAACAAAGATCTAGGGGAAAATAGCTTCTAGCCTCTAGCCCTCACTGGTCTGGTGGCTAGGATTCCTGGTTCTCATCCAGGATACCCAGGTTCAATTCCTGGGCAGAGAATGAAGATCTTGTTTCATGCCACCATTCACTGCCGCCTTGCTGAGATCAATGTAAGGCAATTTAAAGGCAAATTTAACACCAAACAAGGGGTATGGCTGGCCCTTTGAGAGTATTTGTGAATCATTAGAACATTCTGATGAGATCATCCTTTGGGGATGGTGATCCATTTTTGGAGTCATGTTTCCACTCCTTACCTCTACTGCCAGAATCCATATAAGGGCAGTGAGTTAGGTCAGTCTGTCACTCATGGTTCCTTTTCTTACCCCATGAGTCATTTGAAATCTTGAGATTTATCAGACCTGGATTACATTTAACTAAGTTTGGCTTCAAGCTCTTTCTACCTAGTAGGAATAAAAGTGATACCTTCTTTTCTTTTCCATCTTGAATTTTACTTTCCTACATGGTCCAACTAAACTTATCAGTGTTAATCAATAATATATGGCAAATAGCATGCTGCTGGAAATAAGAGCTAGCCTGCTGCATTCACTGAAATAAAACAATGGTATTAGATCACTGACAGTTTCCCCCTTTAAAAAATCTGGCTGCAAAATTTGGGATTCCGCAAATAAATTGTCTCTCACTTTGTTACCACAGACAAATGTTAAGTCCTACATAAGTCGTTTCATTTCCTAACACCTTTCTTCTCATTTTTCTTTATCCCAACCATTCAGGCTCTGTTTGGATTCTAGTTGGTTATCTGTGTTTTTTCTGAGTAATCCAGGGTCTCAGACAATCTCAAGGACCTCAGTAGGGTCTAAATCGAGTAACAAGTGTTCTTATAAGAGACAGAAGAAAAGGTACATAGAAGAGAATATTTCATGAAAGGTAAAGGTAGAAATTGAAGAGATATAGCCACAAAACAAGGAATACAATAGACTCCTGGAAGCCACCAGAAACTAAAAGGGAAGCAGGGGACAAATTTTCCCTCAGAGCATCCAGAAAGAACCAATTCTGCCAGCGCTTGATTTTGGACTTTGTTCTGCCAATATTATATGGGAACAAATTTCTGTTGTTTTAAACTACCCAGTTTGTGAAAATTTGTTAACAGCTACAAATATGTAGAGAACTTCCAAAATTCAACAGTTAAAAATATCAATCTAATTAGAAAATGGACAAAAATAAGGGACATTTCACCAAAAAAAGATACACAGATAGCAAATAAGCATATGAAAAGTTTTTCAATATCATATATCACTAAGTGTTAAGTGTTAGTTGCTCAGCTGTGTCTGACTTTCCCACCCCATGAACTGCAGCCCACCAGGCTCCTCTGTCCATGGAATTCTCCAGGCAAGAATACTGAAGTGGGTTGCCATGCCCTCCTTCAGGGGATCTTCCTGATCCAGGTATAGAACTGAGGTCCCCTACCTTGCAGGCAGGCAGCTTCTTTACTGTCTGAACCACCAGGGAAGGGAATTATAAATTAAAACTATGATGAGATGTCACTATTATCTCACATCTTTTATAATGACCAAAATCCAAAACACTGACAACACCAAATGCTAGGTGGGAGATGGAGCAACAGGAAAACACACTTATTGCTGTTGGTAATGCAAAATGGTATGGCCACTTTGGAAGACACAATTTCCTTTTTTTTCCCTTTTAACTGAAGGATAATTGCTTTACAATGTTGTGTTGGTTTCTGCCATACAACAATGTGAATCAGCCATTAAGTATACATAGGTCCCCTTCCTCTTGAACCTCCTTCCCACCTCCCATGCCATTCCACCCTCTATGTTGTCACAGAGCACCTGGTTGAGTTCCCTGTGTTATGCAGCAACTTCCCATTAGCTATCTATTTTACATATGGTAATGTACAGATTTTAATCCTACTCTCTCAATTTGAACCACCCTCTCCTTCCCTGTGTTCACAAGTCTGTTCTTTATGTCTACAGAAGACACAGCTTCCTACAATAGTAAACACTGGCTATTCAATCCAACAATTGTACTCCTAGGTATATATCCAAATGAATTTATATACACATTCATTCACACACACAAAATATTTATAGCAGCTTTACTCACAATTGCCAAAAATTGTAAACTAAGATGTTATTCAATAGGTAAATGGATAAATAAACTATGTTATACCCATACAATGGAGTATTCAGTTCAGCTCAGTTCAGTCGCTCAGTCGTGTCCGACTCTCTGTGATCCCATGAATTGCAGCACGCCAGGCCTCCCTGTCCGTCACCAACTCCTAAAGTTTACTCAAACTCATGTCCATCGAGTTGGTGATGCCATCCAGCCATCTCATCCTCTGTCGTTCCCTTCTCCTCTTGCCCCCAATCCCTCCCAGCAGCAGGGTCTTTTCCAATGAGTCAACTCTGCATGAGGTGGCCAAAGTATTGGAGTTTCAGCTTCAGCATCAGTCCTTCCAATGAACACCCAGGACTGATCTCCTTTAGGATGGACTGGTTGGATCTCCTTGCAGTCCAAGGGACTCTCAAGAGTCTTCTCCAACACCACAGTTCAAAAGCATCAGTTTTTCAGTGCTCAACTTTCTTCACAGTCCAACTCTCACATCCATACATGACCATTGGAAAAACCATAGCCTTAACCAGACGGACCTTTGTTGGCAAAGTAATGTCTCTGCTTTTTAATATGCTGTCTAGGTTGGTCATAACTGTCCTTCCAAGGAGTAAGCGTCTTTTAATTTCATGGATGCAATCACCATCTGCAGTGATTTTGTAGCCCAAAAAAATAAAGTCTGACACTGTTTCCACTGTTTCCCCATCTATTTCCCATGAAGTGATGGGACCAGATGCCATGACCTTAGTTTTCTGAATGTTGAGCTTTAAGCCAACTTTTTCACTCTCCTCTTTCACTTTCATCAAGAGGCTTTTTAGTTCCTCTTCACTTTCTGCCATAAGGGTGGTGTCATCTGCATATCTGAGGTTATTGATATTTCTCCTGGCAATCTTGATTCCAGCTTGTGCTTCTTCCAGTCCAGCATTTTTCAGGATGTACACTCTGCATATAAGTTAAATAAGCAGGGTGACAATATACAGCCTTGACATACTCCTTTTCCTGTTTGGAACCAGTCTGTTGGTCCATGTCCAGTTCTAACTATTGTTTCCTGACCTGCATATAGGTTTCTCAAGAGGCAGGTCAGGTGGTCTGGAATGCCCATCTCTTTCAGAATTTTCCACAGTTTATTGTGATCTACACAGTCAAAGGCTTTGGCATAGTCAATAAAGCAGAAATAGATGTTTTTCGGGGACTCTCTTGCTTTTTCAATGATCCATCGGATGTTGGCAATTTGATCTCTGGTTCTTCTGCCTTTTCTAAAACCAGCTTGAACATCTGGAAGTTCACAGTTCACGTATTGCTGAAGTGTGGCTTGGAGAATTTTGAGCTTTACTTTGCTAGCGTGTGAGATGAGTGCAATTGTGCTACTCAGTGATAAAAAGAAATGAACTATCAAGCTATGAAAAAGCACGGAGGAACCTTAAATGCACACTTCTAAGTGAAAGAAGTCAGTCTAGAAGACAACATACTATATGGGTCAAACTAATGACATCCTGGAAAAGGTAGAACTATAGAGACAGTAAGAAGGTCAATGGTTGTCAGGGTTTGATAGTGGGAGGGGGCAGGGATGAATAGGTGGAGCACACAGGATTTTTAGGACAGGGAAACCACTCTGTATGATGCTATAAGGTGGATACACGGCATCACACATTTGTCAACATCCATGGAACTGTACAACACGAAGAGTGAACCCTAATATAAACTATGGACTGTAGTTAATAATATATCAGTAGTTGTTCAATAATTGTAACAAATGTACCACACTAATGTAGATGGAGAAGACATTCATGTGAAGTCTCTGTACTTGCTACCCAATTTTTCTGCTTTAAACCTAAAACTGCTTTAAAAAATACTCTACTTTAAAAAGCCAATCCCAAAAGATCACTTACCATAAATTCAATTTTTGTAACATTCTTGAAATGGCACAATAAACAGAATATATTAGTGGCCCAAGAGTTGAGGAGGGGGGTGGCAGAGAAGTGTCTGTGGGTATAAAAAGGCAACAAAAGGAATCCTTGTAGCAATGGAAATATTCTACATCTTGATAATATCGATGTCAATATCTTGGTTGTGATATTGTACTAAGTATTGCAAGATGTTACTGAAACGTTGCTGCTGAGCTGTGAAAGACACTGGGATTCTTGGCCTCCGAAGGACAGGAATTAAATCTGGGGCCAGTGATGAGGCTTGATCACTCAGAGCTTTTGTGTAATAAAGTTTTATTAAAGTATAAGAGAGATAGAGAAAGCTTCTGACATAGACATCAGAAGGGGGCAGAAAGAGTACCTCCTTGCTAGTCTTTAGCTGGATGTTATATAGTTACTAGGAGTCTGCTAATTGGACAAAGGAAATGTCTCAAAACTCAGAGACTGGCACCAGGCCCCTCACCCACAACCTGCATTTTGAGATAACATTGGCACAAAGTGAGTTGTCCTGGGCCATAAAATGATTGACACGAATCTTGAAGAAAGGCAGGTTTTCAAGCAAATATATTCTCATTAACATAGCTTAAGAGAACATTTGCACAAGTAAAACATATTGGTTTGTCAAGTCAGTTCTGAGTCTTAGGCAGAACCACCTTGAAGACAGAGTCTAGGGTAAATACATAGTTCATTAACATAGCTTAAGACAAACATTTCCATAAGAAAAACACATTGGTTAGCTCAAGGTTTGAGAAAATTAAGTTCAGGTGGAACCAGGTGTCCTTCTGGCAGCACAGAATTTTAAAAGAAATCTCTTTTTAAATTTGTATAGAGAAGGGGAAAAAATCTTAACACTTATTTGTTTCCTCCTGCTGCTTAAGAGAGAGATAAAAAATGTCTGATGCTTGCAGCCTATTTCCTCTGTTTGGAGACCCCTGGTCTTCCTGTCTGTTACCCTCTCAAAAGCTTTGGTGTAAAGTCTGTCTATACCCCCATCTAGAGCAGGGAGCAATGCCTACAGTAGAAAGAGGGCACCGGTTGCTTTTTTTTTTTCTCTCTTACAGAAGGGAGCTAACAATTCCAGCCTCACTCCTTTGACTTGTACCCTGAAAAACTGGGATAGATTTGATCCCCAGAGCCTAAAGACATGCCTGATCTTCCTATATGATACTACATGGCCACAGTATCCACTGGAGGACGGTGAATGGTGGCTAGACTGGTTCTATAGAAAACCAGGGAAGTGAGTAAAAGTAGCATATGTGTTGCCCTTTTTCTCTCTGCGAGACATGCCAGACTTATGTCCTAAGGGTATAGATTTGGGTATGAAACCTTCAGCTCCCTCCTGTCCTCCTACTTTGTCCCCTTACCCAGGACTCCAAACTGAGCAAACTGAAAGTCAGGAAACCACACCCCACCCCTCCCCCTCCAGGAAGGGTTACCTTGGTCTTGGTAAAAACTCAAACTGAGATTCAAACTGCCCAGATAGAGGTCCAAACAACCTCTGTCTCAGTACAACCTCAGACTACTGTGATTTCAATAGAAACTCAGACAATTGAAATAAGAGAAGTTCAGACAGCAAAAACTAAGGGTGAGATACACGATGAGATGCAGGACAGGAGACAAAGAGATAAAGAAGAGCAGGTTTCTCCAATCTATCCCTGGGATCATATGTGCAGAGCAGCCTGAGAGGTTGAGAACAGCCTCTTCATGAAGTACCCACCAGGAGAAATAATCAATCTGTGAGAATTAATAAGCCCTTTTCTTACCAATAAATACAAAGAATCAAGGAGGATCTGAGAGATTATTTAGAAGACCCAGAAAAATATATTAGAGCTTTTAAGGGTGTTACTCTGCTTTATGACCTTACTTGGAAGGATGTGATGTATATCCTGGGACAATTGCTAACTTCTGACTCAAAAACTCAAGTTTTGGGGGAAGTGGTTGCCTCTGGAGATGAATGGCTTGGTAATAAATCAGTAGGGAAGAGGGAAGATGAGATAGCTGCCCTCCCCACTGGGAATCAGGTGGTCCCAACTATAGAACCAGATTTGGACTATAACACAGCTAAAGGAAGATGGGATCAGGGTCACTTTGTCAGATGTGTTCTTGAAGGACTCAGGCAAGCGCATGCTAAGACTTTAAGCTATGCCAAATTAGCAAACATAAAACAGGAAGAGAAGGAAGTTTCTGGTAAATTAATAGACAGACTGAGGGAAGCCCTTCACAGATTCACTGAGATTGATCCCGAAAGTGAAAAGGGAAGAGCGATCTTAAAAGATAGATTATTCAGTCGGCTCCAGATATCCACCATAAGCTATTAAAACAGGCGTATGGACCAAATCAGTCTTTAGATACCTGTTGCAACTGGCTCAGTCAGTCAATTATGGTAGGGAATATAAGGAAAAGAAAGAAAGGCAGAGAAAGACAAAGGAACAGGGGAAGCCCTTGTAATGGCTGTCAGAACTGTTTTTAAACAGCCTGAGAAAAATGCCCAGAGGGACCCAGGTGAAAAAGGATGGGCTTGCTATTACTGTGGAAAGGAGAGGCATCTCAAGCGAGATTGCCCTCAGGCATCTAAGCTGCCCCTGGCTCCATGTCCGGTCTGCAAGGGACCACACTGGAAGAAAGACTGCCCCCAGAGGCGTAGGTTTCAGGGGTCAGACTTTCAAGACAATCAGAACTGAAGGTGCCCGGGGGTCCCCACACAAGCTCCTGGCCTAATTACACCTGAGGAATACCCGGGGGGCCAATCTGTCGATTTCCTTTTGGACACTGAGGCAACTTACTCTTTGCTTACTGACGCCCCTGGCCCGCCTTCTCCCTGATCCGCTTCTGTAATGGGACTGGACTAGCTAAACATTTACATTTCAGTCATCCTCTAAGCTGCAGCTGGGACTCTGAGCTATTTTCACACGAATTTATGATCATGCTGGAGTCTCCCTCATCCCTTTTGGGGAGGGATGTATTGAGCAAGGTCCATGCCTCTGCTTTCATGAATATGGAGCCCTCCCTTTCTCTACCATTAATTGAACAAAATGTAAATCCTAGAGTGTGGGCTGATGGAAAATCTGTGGGTCAAGCACAAAATGCCATTCCTGTAGCTGTCAAGCTCAAAGACCTGCATTTATTTCCACATAAAAAGCAGTATCCACTGAAACCTGAGGTTAAGGAAGGGTTAAAACCCATCATTGGGAATTTAAAGGAGCAGGGGCTATTAAATCCCTGTAACAATCCATGCAGCACTCCTATTTTGGGTATAAAGAAATCAAATGATAAATGGAGACTAGTTCAAGATTTACAAATAATAAATGAGGCTATAGTTCCTTTATGCCCGTGGTGCCTAATCCTTATAATTTATTGTCTGAAATTCCTGAATGAGCCAAATATTTTTCAGTAATTGATTTAAAAGATGCCTTCTATTCAATGCCTTTGCCTTTGAAGACCCTACTCAGCCAGCTTCTCAATTAACCTGGACAGTTTTGCCCCAGGGATTTCATGATAGGTCCCACCTGTTTGGGCAAAGTTTGTCAGGGGATCTACAAAACTTGAATAGCTCTGAGGCAGTGGTGCTACAATATGGAGATGATACTCTGCTCTGTGCTTGCTCACAAGCCTCAGGAAATTTCTTAAACTTTCTGGCATGCTGCAGTTATAGGGCATCAAGGGAAAAGGCTCAGCTCTGTCAACAATCTGTTAAATATCTGGGCCTAATCATATCAGAAAGGACTAGGGCCACAGGTCCTAAGAGAATTAAACCTATATTAAATCATCCCCTACCTATGGCTTTAAGACAAGCATTTTGTGCTTGACCCACAGGCTACTGCCTGTGATTGGATTCTGGGTTATGGGGAACTTGCCTGGCCTTTATATAAGCTTATAAATGAAACTCAGCAGGCCCAAACTGACAAGCTGGTTTGGTCCCTAGAGACTCAAAAGACTTTTAAGTCTCTTCAGACTGCTCTCCTGCAAGCTCCTTATTTGAGCTTGCCCACGGGGTCAGAATTTGTTTGTTGCTGAAAGAAAAGGTATGGCCTTGGGTGTTTTGACACAACCCTGAAAGCCTCACCAGCAGCCTATAGGAGTGTATTCTTAAACTCTAAGGTTAATACTTGGATGACTTCTTAAATATCAGTCACTGTTGTTAGAAGGACCAATAAATTAGCTTAAAGTTTGTGGAGACTTAAATCCTGCCACTTTCCTTCCTGAGAAGGAAAATGAAACACATGATCACGATTGTTCCCAATTTCTAACTTTAAACTATGCAGCTTGGGAAGATCTGATGGATACTCCATTAGACAATCCTGACATGAAAATATTTACAGATGGCAGTTCTTTTGTTCTGGATAGGGAGCATAAAGCAGGTTACCCCGTGGTGACAGCTGAACAGGTTTTAGAAGTGAAATCTCTCCCCCAGGGAATGAGTGCTCAGCTAGCGGAGCTTGTGGCTCTTACCTGAGCTCTAGAGTTAAGCAAAGGGCAGTGAGTAAATATCTACACTGATTCTAAGTATGCTTATTTGACTTTACATGCTCAAGCTGCAATATGGAAAGAAAGACAGTTTAAAATGGCAACCGGAGAACTATTAAGCATTTCAGAGAGACTGAGAGACTTTTAACTGCTATATATTGTCCTAAAGAAGTAGCTGTTATGCATTGCAAAGGGCACAGCAGGGACCAGAGTAAAGTAGCTGAAGGTAATCAGCTGGCTGGCTGTCAAGCCAGAAAAGGGACACTTTACAAAACCCCTTCACTGCAGATGCCTTTGATCTGGACAGGTCCTGTGGAACAGGAAAAACCACAATATACCGAGGAAGAATTAGAAAGATATGAGAAAAGAGGAGCAAAGATTACTAATAAAGGATGGTTACAGTCTGAGGATGGACGATTAATAATCGCTGAAAATGCTCAACGGAAAATTCTTAAGGGTTTGCACCAGAGCTTTCATTTAGGTGTTGAGAGTACTTACCAGATGGCTTAGCATTTGTTTGAAGGTAAAAATGTAACAAAAACTTAAAAGAATATTATCAAAAGATGTGAGGTTTGTCAGAAAAATAACCCAAAGACTGAAAGGCTAGCAAAATCTGGGTTCCAATGAAGTACAAAATATCCTGGAGAGGACTGGGAAATTGATTTTACTCATATGCCAAAAGCAAGTAGATATTCTTGCTTAAAAGTTTGGGTGGATACTTCTATTGGGTGGATTCAGGCTTTTCCCTGTCATAGTGAACAGGCTAAGGAGGTTACAAGAATTTTAATCCATGAAATTATTCCTAGGTTTGGGCTGCCACGGAGCCTTCAGAGTGACAATGGCTCCGTCTTTAAACCTGCTGTAACTCAAGGGGTGTCAAAAGCTTTAGGAATAGAATATTACTTACACTGCTCCTGGAGACCCCCAAACTCAGGAAAGTTTAAAAAAAAAGCTAATGACTGTGCAAATTAACTCAAGAGATGCAGGACAACTGGATTAAAATTCTACCCATAGCTTTAATGAGGGCTAGAACTTCCCCCCAAAATGAGGGACTGTCCCCCTTTGAATGTATTTATGGAAGGCCTTTCTTAATGCACAGACATTGTTATAGACCCTGAAGCCTTGAAATTAACTAATTATGTAACTCAGCTCTCAGTTTTTCAACAGGCATTAACAGAACGCCAGGAGGTGACACCTGACCCAGCCTCTGAGTCAAGCAAGACTTAATTTGAGCCAGGAACCAAGGCCCTGATAAAAACATTGGGGTCTGGGGGCCCATCCCTTGAGCCCCTCTGGGAAGGCCCTCACCAGGTTATTCTCTCTTCTCCCACAGCTGTCAAAGTGCCAGGGATTGATTCTTGGGTACATCACACTCGAGTCAAGAGGTGGCACCCTGACCAGAACTAAGTGACTTCATTTTATGTCTTTACTTTCTATGCTCTGACTTTGTACTTTTCAGATGGGCCTGATAATCTATGTGAGCCTGCTTCTGCTGACTCCAAAAATCCTGAGTCTGCCGTTTGATCCTCAAGACAATGCCTTCCTGCCCTGGGCTCACTCCTATGTTGCATTCTACAATCAGTCTAACTTCTGGGTCTGAAGAGCACTCCCCTCTTCATCAGTGGAAGGCTTCCCGTGGTGGGCATCTCCACTTTAAGGAAAGGACTTTCTCCAAGTCTGCAAATACCTTCAACAACAACAATCATATGTGATGCCTCTTCTTCATCTGATGACATCTAACAATCCTAAAATGGACTGGTGCAACACTTTATACTTTAACTATGGACATAATATGACTTTTAATTTTGATTATACATTGTCTTGGTTTAATGATTATTTTGCTACACATAAGAAGGTAAATGGGTCTAGATCTGGTGGCTTTTTACTTGATGTTTATCAAATATAGGATGAGGTTATAAGGCTAACTCCTGAAAAGGGATGTCTAATATCTACCCCAATATGCTAGGAACAAATAAAGCCATCCCCAGAAGTTAGCCAACAACTTAATTATAAAGATTGGAAACAACTGGGTTTTTTGCCTAAGGAAATATGAAATGTAATCATTCTTGTGTTTTCCAACCGCAGTTCAGGTCCTCCCTTTGCCTGGCCCGGCACTGATCAGGACTGGATATCTCAGTTATACTGCCTTGCTCCAAACGGGACCTACTGGATATGTGGCTCTTACCTATGGGCATGGCTTCCCCGTGGCTGGATAGAGAGATGTACCCTAGGTCTAGCTTTTACTCATGGTTTCATATTTTCAGAGTTTCCAGAGAAGCCTGCTAACATACCACACCTTAGAACTTGCCGGGCAAGGTCTGTATTTCACTGGTATGGTTATTTGGCTGCAGTATCACTTCCCTCTCTGGGAACTACGGATGTTACACTAGAAGTAGATGCTCTGACTAACTTTACTCAACAGGCTTTACAAAATTCTCAAAAAGCTATTTCAGCTCTTAATGCTGAACAAATACAAATTAGAAAGGTGGTTTTACAAAACAGATTGGCCTTAGATAGTCAGACAGCTGCACAAGGAGGAACTTGTGCCGTTATTCATACCCAGTGCTGTACATACATACCTGATATGAGCACTAATGTTACTCACTTTACTAAACACATGAACAAGATGACTCAGGCTATGGATACTCCTGAAGCCTCAATTGCCTCACTTTGGGAGATGTTAACTAGTTCCTCATAGTGGAAAACTATCCTAATTGCAATAATTCTGATTGTTCTGTTTTTGCTGTTTGCTCCCTGCATCTGTAACTGTGTAGCTGGATTTGTTTTCTAGTTGCATGAAGGCTTTTAATTACAAACAGTTGCTCAAACTCCTGAGACTGCAGCAGCTTCCTCCAACTACTACTTGGGGCCCCTGGATCAGAGACTCTCATCATGAGGGTTAGGAGAACATGTTGCCTCAACAATTTAGGGATGACACCCCTTATCAGCTCAGAAGCAATTACAGAACCAGAACGACGCCTCTTTCCCTAGGCAACCTAATTCTCCTAAAAGAAAATGGGGGAATGAGAGTGTAACAGGCAGGAAGGGCAGGGGTCTCCAAAGAGAGGAAATATGCTACAAGTGTCATTTTTTATGAGATAAAATGAACATTTTTATCTCTCTCTTAGGCGGCAGGAGGAAACAAACGTTAGATTTTTTCTCCTCTTCTCTATACAAATGTAAAAAGAGGTTTCTTTTAAAATTCTGTGTTGCCATAACAACACCTGGTTCCACCTGAACTTAACTTTTCTCAAACCTTGAGCTAAGGTTTTTCCATTTTTCTTATGGAAATATTTGTCTTAATACATATTTACCCTAGACTCTGTCTTCAAGGTGGTTCTGCCTAAGACTCAGAAGTGACTTGACAAACCAATATGTTTTACTCATGTAAACGTTCTCTTAACCTATGTTAATGAGAATATTTTGCTTGGAAACCTGCCTTTCTTCAAGATCATGTCAGTCATTTTATGGCCCACTTTGTGCCACTGTTATCTCAAAATGCACGCTGTGGGTGAGGGGCCTAGTGCCAGTCTCTGAGTTTTGAGACGTTTCCTTTCTCCAATTAGCAGACTGCTAGAAGCTATATAACATCTGGTTAAAGACTAGCAGGGGGGCACTCTTTCTGCCCCTTTCTGATGTCAATGTCAGAAGTTTTCTCTATCTCTTTTATACTTTAGTAAAACTTTATTACACAGAAACTCTCAGTGACAAGCCTTGTCGTTGGCCCTGGATTGAATTCCTCTTCTCCAGAGGCCAAGAATCCTGGCGTCTTTCATGGCTGAGCAATAACCTTTCATCCTGGGGGCTCGTCCCGGATTCTTCAGGACAAGGTAAGGACACTTGGAGCGCTAGTTCTTTCTTCTCCTAGAAAACACGTTTTCTGCTGTACTTTACTAACTTTACGGTGTGCTTGCGTGAATGAATGACAGACACACTCTGGGCGAAGCAAATGAGGAGCCCTGATCTGCTGTTTCTAGGTGCCTCGTAATGACTGAAGGCAGCCCCAAAAAGGGGAGCCCTGTCAGGGGTTTATACCGACCTGCCAATGCCAAGAGACATCCAGCCTCCTTGTGAGGGGAGCAGCCAGAAATGGGCAGAGCATGTGAACTGAACTCTCCTTTCTGGGTCAAACTTCCCAGTCTCTTTGACCATTTCATAACTCCCTGGGAATTAGAACTACTAACCTAATCTGTAGGATCATAGACTTTCAAGGGACTTGTGATCTATGCTGTTACTGTGTACTGTTACTCAGGTCCCAAACTTGGATTGGTAGTCAGGAAGTGCCTACCTAGCCTTGCTAGGAGTTGAAAGTTCAGATGCTAGATGGAGCTCTAGCTCCAAGAGCATATCTGAGGTTAAAGGTTACTCAGATAGGAAGTAGAGCACGCTTCTTCCTTTGGTATTGCTAGCTCTTAGTGGACCAGAAGAGGCTCTCCAATGGCTTTTGTCCCAACTTCTTAGATATTCTTTCTGTGGAATCTGTGGGAATGAACTGGAAGGACTGGCCCTAATAACTCAAGGACAAAAATCATTTTTCCCTCACTGGCCAGCCCTCCACCATTTCTTTTGCTATCACTTATACTGGTGTGGTGATGCTCAGAAGGACCATAATGGTTTTTATGTTTGTACCGGTCTTACTGTGGTCAGGAATATACTCAGGGTCCTGCACAGGCACTCCTGGAGACGAATGTTTCCCCTAACGGTCTTAGCTTGGGAGGCATTCCAGAAGGTTACTCTGATTGCACCCCGGGTGGCATCAGAGGCAAGCAAGGTTTTAATGGTGAGACACTGGACATTAGCCCTGGGATGCCATCAGGTCTACGCCTGGTGCACCTCCACGCCACCTCGGTGGTAGAACCGGGAGGGACGAACGAGCACGGCACGTGTGTTGGTAAGGGACAGACTAAGTCCGACCAGGGAAGCAAAGTGAAAGGTTGTTGCTGAGCCACGAAAGACACCAGGATCCCTGGCTTCCGGAGGAGAGGAATTCAATCCGGGGTCAGTGACGAGGCTTTATCGCTCCGTAAGTTTTACTAAAGTATAAAAGAGATAGAGAAAGCTTCTGACATAGACATCAGAAGGAGGCAGAAAGAGTGCCCCCCTGCTAGTCTTTAACCAGATGTTATATAGCTACTAGCAGTCTGCTAATTGGAGAAAGGAAATGTCTCAAAACTCAGAGACTGGTACTAGGCATGCATTTTGAGATAACATTGGCACCAAGTTTGAGTTGTCCCCGGTCATAAAATGATTGACATGAATCTTGAAGAAAGGCAGGTTTTCAAGCAAATATATTCTCATTAACATAGCTTAAGAGAACATTTGCATAAGTAAAACATACTGGCTTGTCAAGTCAGTTCTGAGTCTTAGGTAGAACTGCCTTGAAGACAGAGTCTAGGGTAAATACATAGTTCATTAACATAGCTTAAAACAAATATTTCCATAAGAAAAATGCATTGGTTACCTCAAGGTTTGAGAAAACTTAAGTTCAGGTGGAACCAGGTGTTCTTATGGCAGCACAGAATTTTAAAAGAAACCTCTTTTTAAATTCATATAGAGAAGGGGAAAAAAAAAATCTAACACTTACTTGTTTCCTCTTGCCACTTAAGAGAGAGATAAAAAATGTCTGACACTTGCAGTCTATTTCCTCTGTTTGGAGACCCCTGGCCTTCCTGCCTGTTACCCTCTCATTACCTTTGGGTGAAACTGAGTGAAGGGTACATGGGATCTCTCTGTATTATTTCTTACAACTGCATATGAATCTATAATGATCTCAAAATAAAAAAAAGTTTAATTTAAAAAATCTGTAGAATGTAGTTAAAGCTATGCTTAGAGGGAAATTTAGCACTAAATGTTAATATCAGAGAAGGTAAAAGTTCTTAAATCATTAATCTAAGTTTCCATGTTAAGCTGTGGAAAAAAGGGCAAAATAAGTTCAATTAAGCATAAAGAAAGAATAAAAAGAGAACTCAATGAGATTAAAACAGAAAAATCAGTGAAACAAAAAAGTCTTTTAAAAAGATCAATACAACTGAATAAGCTGTATCAAGACTGACAGTAAGAGAAAGACATCAATTACCAATCTGAAAAATCAAACAGAGAATAAAATAACAAACTATTAAAATGATAATAAGGGAGTACTATAAGCAACACAAACTAGTGGAGTTCATCCAAGATAAATTAGAGAATTCGAATATTCTTAAAGAAATTGAAATAGTAACTAAAACAACCAGATCCAGATGGTTTCATTGAAGATTTCTACCAAATGTTTAAACAAGAAATAACACTGTTTTTACACAATCTCTTCCAGAAAATAAAAGAAGATAAAGCATTTCCCAATTCATGAATCTAAAATTACTCTAATACTAAAATCAGACAAAAACAGTAGGAGAAAAAACCAAACTACAGACCAATATTTCTTATGAACACTGACACAGTATTAGCAAATCAAGTCCAGCAATGTATAGAGGTCAAAGAATGCAAGACTGGTTTGAAATAAATCAATGTAACTCACCATATTAAAAGTATAAAGAAGAAAACAACACGATTACATTGATGAATGCAGAAAAAACATTTGACAAAATTCATCATCCTTATCTTATTAAAAAATCTCAACAGACTAGGAGTAGAAGAGAACTTTCTGTGTCTAATGAAATACACCTACAGATATCCTACAGGTGACATCATACTAATGAAGAGAGACTTAATGCTTCCCTAAAAGGTTAGGAACAAGGCAAAGACATCCATCCTCACCATTAAATTCGATTTCACACTAAATTCCTCCATTGTTCAATCAGGCAAAAAAAAGAAATTAAAGGCATATGATATGTATCCAAAAGGAGGAAATAAAATTCCTTCTGTATGAAGATGCCATGATAGGCTGTGTAGAAGAGAACAAGAATCTACAAATAAAACAAAACCCCCAAAGCCTCTTAAAACTATTAGCTGCCAGCTATAGGAACTAGAATTTATAAAATAATTTTGAAAAAGAAAAATGAAGTGAAAGGAACCACTCTCCCCAGTTTCAAGGTTTACTATGTATTACAGTAATGAAGACTGTATAGTAATGGGAAAGGGATAGATAAATGTAAGTGGACCAGAAAAGAATCCACAAATAGTCCCACACAAGTATGGCCAACTGATATTTGATGATGAAAAAGAAATGTAATGGAGGAGGAATAGTTTTTTCCAACAAATAATGATGGAACAATAGGCAGAAATAAGAACCTCCACCTAAGCCTCAAACCATTTACAAAAAGAAACTAAAAATTGATGGTAGGTTTAAATGTAAAAGTATCAATATTTTAGGAAAAAATATAAAAATACTTGGGATCTAGAGCTAGGCAAAAATGAAACCAAAATGATCCAATAATGAAAAAAACTGGTAAATTTCATCAAAAGTAAAACTTTTTGTTCAGTGAAAGTCTCTGTGAGGATAAAAAGACAAGCTATAGGCATAAATGAAATATGTGCAAACCATATATATGACAAAAGTCTTATATTTAAAGTATATAAAGAACTTTCCAAGCTCAATAGTTAAAAAAACAAACAGATCAAACCCAAATTATCCCATTAAAGAATGGGCAAAAATTACAGAGCTATTTCACAGAATAGGACATAACACATGGCAAGAAAGTACATGAAAAGCTGTTTAACATTAATAGCCATTAGGGAAATATAGATTAAGACTATGATGAGATACTAATACACACCTATTAGGCAAGTGAAATTAAAAAATAGTGAGAAAAAAGAAATGCTGGCATGAATTTCCACATTCTCATCTCTCATACAGTGAGAAAATCAAATGGGGCATTTTGGAAAATATTTTGGTGGTTTCTTAAAAAACTAAACATATGCTTACCACGTGATCCAGCACTCTCACTACTGAGCATCCAACCCAGAGAAATGGAAATTTACATTAACACAAAACCCACGTTAGAATGTTCATAGCAGGGTTCGGTTTATTTTTTATTTATTTAGTAATGGTCAAAGCTTGGGAAAAAAATTAAAATGTCCTTTAATAGGCGAATGTTAAATATGCTATTGTTTATCCATACCATGGAATGCTGTTCAACAATATAAAGGAACAAGCTAGTGATATATGCAACAACTTGGATAGATCTCGGGAATTATGCGGAGTGAAATAAAATCAATCTCAAAGGTTACATACTATATGATTTCATTTATGTAGCATTCCAAAATAACACAATTAAAGAATATAAATTAGTACTCACTTCCAGCTGGTGTCCTACAAGGTCAGTAAACAGGAAAAATTCCTTTGACAAAAGAACTTCAAGTGGCTTTGAATAAAGAAAGCCTCTGGCTCTTAGTGAAACAGCCCAACAGCCTTACAGTCCTCGAGGTGCACTCAGTTCAGTTCAGTTCAGTTCAGTCGCTCAGTCGTGTCTGACTCTTTGCGACCCCATGAATCGCAGCAGGCCAGGCCTCCCTGTCCATCACCAACTCCTGGAGTTTACTCAAACTCATGTCCATCAAGTCGGTGATGCCATCCAGCCATCTGTTGTCCCCTTCTCCTCCTGCCCCCAATCCCTCCCAGCATCAGGGTCTTTTCCAATGAGTCAACTCTTTGCATGAGGTGGCCAAAGTATTGGAGTTTCAGCTTCAGCATCAGTCCTTCCAGTGAACACCCAGGACTGATCTCCTTTAGGATGGACTGGTTGGATCTCCTTGCAGTCCAAGGGACTCTCAAGAGTCTTCTCCAACGCGCTAGAGGCACCTAATTCTACAACTTCCGGTGTTTCACAGAAGACTTGACCTCACTATCACAGCTGGACTTGAAGCAAACTTGCTTTAAGTGAAAGTTGCTCAGTGGTGTCTGACTTTTTGCGACCCCATGGGCTGTAGCCTGCCAGGCTCCTCTGTCCATGGAATTCTCCAGGTCAGAATGCCGGAGTGGGTAGCCTTTCCCTTCTCCAGGGGATCTTCCCAACCCAAGGATCGAACCCAGGTCTTCCGTGACTGAAGCGAATTAACACACAAATATTCAAATGAAGTTTTCAAACAACCAGATCTGATTGGAGGAATGATTATAGCAGAATATAGGTAAAAGTCCCTGGAGGAGGGCATGGCAACCCACTCCAGTATTCTTGCCTGGAGAATCCTCACAGACAGAGGAGCCTGGCAGGCTACAGTCCATGGGGTCGCAGAGTCAGACACGACTGAGCGACTAAGCAGAGCGCAGCACACACATAAGTAGGACTGCCAATTTGACTCTTTGATTATCAATGTGACGTCAACCAATCAGAACACTAATCTTACCCCATCCCACTAGTCAAGTAGCTAAAACAGCCTGCGAATACTTCCCTCAGTCATTTGTTAAGAACTCTTGTTTTTCTGCTGTTTCTATTTTAAGGTAGGTAAGAGAGCAGGTAGGCAAAGGGCTGTCTGTCTTCCTGACTGGAAAGGAGTGACTCTGCTGGGAGCGATGATTGATACAGGGGCTGGCAAACAACTTGGCAGCTACAAGTCAGGCATCCTCCTGCCTAACTTTAGCACAACCATCGCCCTGGGTGGGCCTTCAGTCCCTGGGGTCTCAAAAGAGGAGGACAGGACTTAGTGACTAAACAACATAACCAATATAACTGCTCTCCTGGGCTATAGTGATTGGCCCAAAAGTGGGGAAGTGGCCTAAGCTGAGAAAATGTTTTCTGAGATTTTCAGCAGCTTGCACATATTTCTTCTTTTTATGAGGGTGTGAGTGAGACTGGGGTGGCTGAGGAAGTGTCTTCTGCCTTTTGGAAAAGATTGAGAAGAACGGTGAAGTGAAGGGGAGCAATAAAAATGAGTTTGGAAATTTGGGGTGAGGAACAGAGAGATGCATTTATATCCAGGCTCAGCAGGTGTGCTTGTTTCAAAGGCTCTTATCTTGTGAAGCATCCTAGTATACTTAAGGACCATCCTTCACTTTTGTCTCTTTTAAAAATGTTGTTTCAGCTTGACTTCTGTCACTGCAAGAGACTGTGTTTGACAAATTAAAGCCAAAACTAACTCAGCATAATGAAAACACCACATTTACTAGCATATTGAACAAATAAGTTCATTCTGCCCTTATCTCTGCCCTTCCTTGTCTTGCAGCAACAATACTGATGTCTTTGCTCTTAATACTTACCTTTCATTGAAAGAGAAGTGAAAATCAGAGTGGGAGGGAGAGTAGCCTGAAGGCATTGAACCCACTCAAGAGATTTAAAGTAAATCATTGAAAGGAGTCAAGTAGAGTCTGAAGGGATGCCTGGCACTCTTAGAACAGTGGGTATTACAAAAAGAAAGAAAGGAAACTCCTCTTGCTTTTGTCTCCAAGCTAAGATTAGAATTCCATAGTGGATGAACAAAGAGAAGGAAAATTTAAGGGAAATATTTTATTATCTAATAGGTGGAGAGTAAGGGTACAGAGCCTATAGCCAGGGTCAATGGCTGGAATCTTGACTGCATTCCAAGTAACAAGTCACTTAACCTCTCTGTGAAATAATAGTGATGGTATTTTATAGATTTGTTGTGGGTATTGAAAGTACAAATATATATAAAATGCTTTGAACATTGACTAATGCATAGCAAGTATCGTATAAGTGCTCTTGAAAGGAGCACTGGGAAGGGAGAAAATGGGAGCCCAGGAATTATATAGTAAAGAGCATGCTCTATCTGTAGGTAATAGGCTAACAGAACTGTCTTAACGAAAACCTGAGAGAACCAGTGAAAAGCAAGATACTTCAGTTAAGTAGCAAGATAGGAAACTAATACAAAAGTCAATAGCATTAATTATAACGCGGTAGTGCTAGTGGTAAAGAACCTGCCTGCTAATGTAGGAGATGTAAGAGATCTCTGGGAGATCATGAGGAGGGCATGGCAACCCATTCCAGTATTCTTGCCTGGAGAATCCCATAGACAGAGGAGCCTGGTGGGTTACAGTCTATAGGGTCACAAAAAGTTGGGCACAAGTGAAACAACTTAGCACACAGCACACATAACTGTTTAGAAGATACAAAAAAAGGAGAAGACCAAATTTTCAAAAGACACAAAATATGTGAAATGTCTACAGTAAACTTAATAAGACAACTTTAAGTATTCCTAAAAGAACCAAAAATAGAGCTAAATAAGCATGAAGGCATCCTCTACTTGTGGACAGGATGATATGACATCCTAAAGATGTCAAATTCAGTATAATCCTATTTATTCAACAAGCTGAAAGTTCATAGGGGAGAAAAAAAGGCAAATTACCCCTAAATACATGAAAAGATATTCATTTATAATCAAAATAAAGGACAAATTAAAATTATTGGGTTAGCCAAAATGTTCGTTTGGATTTTTTCCATAACATCTTACAGAAAAATCTGAATGAACTTTTTGGCCAATCCAATACACTGAGATATATCAATTCTTGCCTATCAGATATTAAAAAATCCTACAGCCTTCCCAGCTGACAATACTAAGGAGAAACGGGCACACCTGTACATTGCTGGTGGGAATGTAAAATGATACAGTTATTTATGGTGGGAAATTTCAGTTAGATCTAACCAAGTAACATCTGCCTTAACCTTGGACCCAGGATTTTCACTTGTAAGAATCTACCTTGAAAATATGATTCTCTATATATGAATTAACAAAAATGTACAAAGCTGTTCAGGCAGCATTATTTGCAATATTTAGTAAAGTGGAAATAATGTAAATGTACACCTACAGGGGAAAGGTTGAATAACTTCCAAGATACACTCACACTACAGCACCTGGGAATGAATGAGAATCATCTTCAGGTCCTGGTAGGGAAAGAGCTTCATGACATACTGTAAGGTGAAGAAAGAAATGTGGAAAAATTGCACATTGAGTGTTACTTTTGGGTAAAAGGAGGGAAATTTTGAACCATGTTCATGTTTCATAGGTTCAAGAAATAAAATTACATCAAACAGAAAATAAATTCTGAAAACAGACTGATACGCACGAAGCCAGGAATGGAACCCATGTCTCCTTACTCGCTGAGCCAATGGGGAAGATTGCGAATGAAGTTAACTGTATACCATATTGGTAACATGAAGACATAACGGTTCAGTTTGAACAGTTCTCTGATGATACTTTCTTAATGGGATGTCTTCTATTTGTCAGAAATTAAAAAAAAAATAAAACAAATAAATTTAAATCCCCACTTTTGTAAACTAATAGAAAAATGAAGCAACTTTTATGAGGTTTTATGAGCTAGCATTACTCTGAAACCAAAACTAAACAAACATAGCACAGGAAAACTCAAAGCTAATATCAGTTACTGAAGTAGATGCAAATGTCCTAAAGAGAATAATATAAAATCCATGCAAGCAGTTTATTAAGGAAAAATAACATCATGAAGCTAGGTGGTTGAACCTTGGAGTGCCAGTATACTTAAGGATTTAAAATGTCTTCCACCCACTGATTAAACAGGGGCTACAGAACATTTGGTGGCTCAGTGGTAAAGAATCTGCCTGCCAATGCACAAGATGTGGGTTCAGTCCCTGGGTTGGGAAAATCCCCTGGAAAAGGGAATGGTAATCCACTCCAGTATTCTTGCCTGGGAGATCCCATGGACAGAGGAGCCTGATGGGCTACAGTCTATGTGGTTGCAAAGAGTCAGACATGACTTAGTCACTAAAAAAAATAAAAACCAACAAAACATTCACATGCAAATGATAACTGCCCTTAGCCCCCAGGCATTGGTGGCAAACCAATGTTTCAAGGAATTTATGGATGTGGAAATGAACAAATGAATAATTTTAGAAAAATCATATACACCTAAAAAAACTATTTCTATAGCAGATAATGTGTACAAAAGTGTTTGCAAGCTATTGGGTTGAGAGTCTGGTTCAACTGAGAGAGGAAGGTAAAGAAAAGTTATCTAAGAAGAAGGTTATTCAAGCCAGACCTTGATGAGGGAATCACTAAATGCCATCCAGAGGAAAGGGCAAGACCCATTGAAGGAGACAGGAGAGCAACATCAAAGGCATTGAGGTGTGGCCAGAATGGTTTCTTTGAGTGATAAAGAATCTGATATGACTAGAGATCATAGACATGCAGTGGGAAGATTTGAGGCGCTTGGGGATGGTTGACACAAACTTTTGTGCATGCTTGTGCTAAGTCGCTTCAGTCGTGTCTGACTCTGCGACCTTGTGAACTGTAGGAGATCGGAACCGCCAATCAAAATGGTAAATGTGCAAAGCTTCTGAGTATGAGAGTGGAATAGTCAGATTTGTGAATTATTGAGAGACTGCTGGTACCAATAAGATGGATTATAGTGGAAAGACTGGGAAGTATGAGGAAACAAACCTAATGTGCTTGCTTGAGCCAGATACTAGGGATTCTATTAAGCATTCAACTTTGTCCCTAATCCCTACAAGTTACCACTCATAGAGCCAGTGTTGTGATAGATTAGGTTCCAATGCGAGCAAACTTGCTTGCAAGGGTCAACCATTAAATTTCGGAAAATTTTGCAAACTGGTTGTTAAATAACAAACACCATTGTTAAAAATTAAATTATATAAAACTACAATTAAATAAATTTAGAACAGGTAAAAATACACATCAATTTCTAATTATTTGCCAATGTTTACTATTAACTATGTTCTTCAGGTTATTTTCATCAATTCTATGTGAATGATAGAAATGCTATTTAATGGCTTGCTATTGTGCTTTTTTCTCAATTCTGATTTCATAGATGTGCTGGTAGCTGGAAATCAGCCTGGTGGAATTTTTTACACCACGGAAATCAACAAATGCCACAAGGCAGGACTTTACCTATTGCTCTCTTGATTACCTAGATTTAAGAATGTCCTAGAGGAAATGTGAATTAAACTTGAAAGTGTGATATATCTGTAGCTGTTGCACTGTAAAGAGCCCCAAATATTAAGGCAATATTTTCCCAGTATTCAGAAACTATTATCTGATTCAGTAAAAGAATCACTCATATCACTGACATCTGAGCAACGTTCTGATATAGTTTTTTCTTACTTGGCAAAATTAAAAAAAAAAAAAAAGAATCAACATTTATGTTAGGACTATACTCATTGGTCAATGGTATGAGTGACTTCTGTGATGAAATGGATAGTAATCAAGCAGTTCTTTGTAGTCTGATTTTATGATACTATTGTTGGTAATAAAATTATAAAAATGGGTATTTTGTATGAAACAGCAATTCCTTCAAAATGATAGGTCTAATCTGAAACTCAAAGAGACATTTTAGCTTAAAATTTATTTCTAAAACTGTATAAAAATAGTTAACAGAATTTCATACATTAACCCTTGAGCAGTGTCAAGAGTTTTATTAACACACACATGTGTGTGTATATGTGCTTAGTCACTCAGTTGTATCCGACTCTTTTGCAACCCCATGGACTGTAGTTGGCTAGGCTCCTCTCTCCATGGGATTTCCCAAGTATGAATATTGGAGTGAATTGCCATGCCTTCTTCCAGGGACATTTACCAACACATTGCTGTCTATAACCCATACTCCATACATTTGCGATAAGTTCCTAAATGAAATAAATGTATACAGGACAATGAAAGGCAAAGGAATACTTCATTCACTTGTTCTGTAGCCTCAAATCCTAGCTGGGGGGTGGTGAGAGGCCAGATAATGGGAAAGACCCTTTTCCCTGCACTAAAGAAAATAGGGAGGAAGTCAAACATGCTCATTTTTCCCATTTTAAAATTGGAGGCTTGTTCTCAGGCTCCTGATCCTTCTACCTCAGACTGATAGAGTAACAATCATCAAATAATAAAAGAAGATGATCTGGCTTCTTTTCAGAAAATCTGGGATTTGTTTTGGTTTTGCCATACATTGACTTGAATCTGCCATTGTAAAGTAAAATAAATTAATTAATTAATCCAAAAAAAAAAAGAAAATCTGGGAAAGTTCTAAAAGCCAAAACACTTGGGCACTATGGAAGTATTAGTATGTCTCTTGAGCTACTCTTCTATTTGAAAAATTGCCTTTCATATTCCATCCAATTAACAAATCCTCAGAGGCTTTCTAGAAACAGTGTCATTACATGAGATGCTTTAGAAGTATTAAAGGACATGCTTGGAGATGACTTCTTTAAGTCAAGACATGGGTAGCCATTCCTTTCTCCAAGGGATCTTCCCCACCAGGGATCAAACCTAGGTCTCCTGCATTGCAGGCAGATTCTCTGCTGTTTGAGCCAGCAGGGAAGCCCAAATAATAAACAGAATTAACTATTGTCTGCCTGGTAGGCTTGAATGTTTACCACATCTGCAAATAATAAATTCAACAAAAAGTACATCATGTCTTACCCAATGAACTGTGTGATTCAGAGCCATGAGCATATAAACCAGAAAAACATAGTTAATTACAGCTATTATTTTGGAAAGTTAGTTGCTCTGAAAATACTTTGGTTTCTGATGATCTTTAATTAGCTTATCTGCAGCTGGAGTCCTTGATAACTGCCTCAAAGGGTTCCTCCCCCAAATCCAAGGATGATTCAATACTGGGACATCCATAAAGGTGATTCACCAAATTAGTAAGTTAATACTGATAAAGCATTATGTTCATAACAATGGTTACTAAAAATGCACTTGAAAATACTCACTATAGTTACTCTTCAGTTAAAAACTTTTAGTAAGCTGAAGCTAATGGGATAAATTCTAAAAACTGTTGAATGAATACATCCCCAAAGAAAGCCCAGCATGTCCAGTAGTGAAATAATAGTTCTACTGTCTTTTGAGTCAGGAACTTGCTGCCAAAAGTTCTTATCACCAATACATGTCTTACTGTGGAATATTAGACAAAGATAGTAAGCACAGAATTTAACCATGGTCAACTCTAAGCCAATTTCAGACTTTTGGATGACTTCACTGAAGGTCTAATGTGGCTGCCAGCTTCTAAGATGGCACTCCATCACCTCTGCCTCCTAGTATTGGCACCCTTGTGCAGCCCCCTCCCCCACATTATACAAGGGTTAGTCTATGGGATGCAGAAAACACACACAATACAGCAGAAGTTAGAGTGTGTCACTTTGGAGATTAGGTTATAATAGATAAAGGAGTTTCCTTTAGTCACAAGGTAGAGAAAACAGAATCAATGGAGCTACTTATTGATTCCCAGCAATAGATTGCCAATAAAAAGATACATTTTCTTTTACAAATTCACAGCATCCTAAAAAGAATCTTTGATTTGAATGGGGACTTCCAAAGCTATTCACCAAGAATATCACCAACAGAGAAAATCCTTGAAGACTCTTAATCCCCTGAAGCACTTCCCCACTTCCCCTCCTCCACTGGTAACCACTAGTTCGTTCTCTGCCTCACCTGTGAATCTTTTCTGTTTTGCATGAAAAGACATTGCTAAGCACCAGGGAAACACAAATCAAAACGACAATGAGATATCACCTCATACCTGTCAGAATGCCTGTCATCAAAAAAACCACACAAATATCAAATGTTGGCAAGAATGTGGAGAAAAGGGAACCTTAGTACACAGCTGGAAGGAATATAAACTGGTGCAACCACAATGGAAAACAGCATGCAGATTATTTTGAATTAAAGTGACCTGAGAAACCACCAGTGGAAAAAAATAATTAAAAAACCTACTCTTATCTCCTGCTTTCCCCCTAAAAGTGGAAAATAAATCTTCCAAGTGAAGGTATCCTATACCAGGAGGGTAGAATATATCACCAGACTTAGGGAATTCGAGACTAAGAAAGCTATATAAACAAATTTTGTTACTTCTTCATTAGCTAGCTACCCCAAGCGCAAGCCCCTCTGTTTTGTTACATCTTCACAAATAATTGTTCCTCTGTTTAAAAGTGACAACTTTTAACAACTTTTAACAACAATTATAAACAACCTGTTCTGATCACATAGCAATGGGGTCCCATTGCTATGAGAATCCAGTGAGAATTAGACTGGTGTTTTTTTTTTTTTCTCCTGTTAATCTGTCTTGCGTCAATTTAATCATTAGACCAGTCAAAAGAACTCAAGAGGGGTAGGGGGAAATTTCCTCCTACCTGACAGAGCTAACAACAAACCCTCCATCCCAAAAAAGTATTTTAAGTTCAAAATTTGCTAAAAAGGCATAATTAACACTTATTTTACATTTAAAAAGTACTTACTAAAATAAGACAAATAGGATTCCTAACATATGTGCCCTAGTATATCTCAACCTAAAGCCCAATATTATGTCTGATGGTAAAATATCAGTACCATTCCCCAGAGAGTCAGGACCATGACAAAGAATCTTTGTATCACCATCGTTATTATTGATGACATTTTGTGACATATTTAGGAAAATTCATCAAGGAATTTTCCAAAGAGCTGATTTACTGCATTGTGTTTAGAGGAATATCTAAAGAGAGAAATGAAAACAGATACATTACTGTACTGTGCATTACTGTGGGAAAAAAAAAAAAGCTCCTTTTTAACTATGAGGCTATAAAGCAAAACAATGTAATCCATACATCTAC
Source organism: Cervus canadensis (assembly GCF_019320065.1). Taxonomy (NCBI): domain Eukaryota; kingdom Metazoa; phylum Chordata; class Mammalia; order Artiodactyla; family Cervidae; genus Cervus; species Cervus canadensis. Next base: position 23,624,268 of record NC_057413.1, on the reverse strand, counting down.
ACAATCAAAAGCTACAGAGATTTGGGACAAACAACGAAAGTGCACAGTGATATCGTGAAGAAAAGTCTAAAGCTTTCTAAGAGGATTAACGTGTGATTAGAAATAGCTAAGAATATAATAGCTAAGAACAAACTTAGGCAAATCAATTGTTCCTTGAATTAAGCACATGTGCCTTCCATGTGTGTGTGTGCGTGTGTGTGAGTGTGTGTGTGCACGTGTATGTGTGTGCGTGTTTGTGTATGGCAGCTGCAGATTTCTTTTTCTCAAAAAGAGGCAAAGAGATTCTGGGAAATGTAGAGAGAAAACTGAACCTCAAATTACCCCAAAATATATTTCATTTCTATATATGTAAAAAATATAACAATATGATGAAACCAATGAAAACAACATGCTCAAAATTGTTCAGAGTGACCTATTTCCTATGTTATTAATAAATATTAGAAAGCAACTCTGGGAGAACATTAATCATTAGCACACAAGGATATACTATAATCCCAATAATTCAATATTCAGTAAATATATTAATATAAAAAGATATATCTATGGTTGTACCACTAGATCTAATTAGGAGTGAAAAACCACAGTTACCTGAAGAAGGAAACTTTAGTATAAAGAATGAATTCAGGGAACTGGAGTAAGGACTCAGGGACTGGCTAATAGGAAGCAAAAATAACCAAATAGTGGAGGACTAGCAGAGACAAGGCTTCCCTGGTGGCTCAGTGGTAGGGAATCTGCCTGCTAATACAGGAGATGTGGGTTTGATTCCTGGATTGGAAAGGTCCCCTTGAGAAGGAAATGCCAACCCATTCTAGTATTCTTGCCTGGGAAATCCCATGGACAGAGGAGTCTGGCGGGCTACTGTTTAAGGGGTTGCAAAAGAGTTGGACATGACTTAGCAACTAAGCAACAAAACAACAAGGAGAGATAAGGGGCAGTTACTACTCGTAGGGTCAAAAGGGAGCACCAAGGACTGAAATCCATACCTTCTGGGAGAGGGCACGTGTGTGGGTCACTGGATTAAAGAGGAGTTGCTGTGGTTCTGCATCACTTGGTGGAAATCCAATCACAACAGGTGAAGGCAGCTGAGCAAATAAAGTTTGGAGCTCAGAGGAAGGGCATTATAGAAAGGAGACTACATGGGATCACTGGGAAAAAGTTCAGTTAGGACGTTCAAGAAGAGAGTTCTGGGCACACCAACATTAGAGGTTAAGGAAAAAAACGGTGATTCAGCAAAAAGGATTCAGAGTGAACAATGTATAAGGCATGAGAAAAACCAGACTTAAATGGCATGTGACAATCAAGGGGAATAAGGAGTGTGTGATGAAAGCTGTCAAGTATTGACAGCTAAGACCTGAGAAGTGACCACTGGATTTGCCAGTACAGAGGCTGGTGATGGCTTTGCCAAGTGCTGTCTTGTTGATGGTGGGCTCAAGAGAGAATATAACTTTCTATGGAGCATAATTTCCCACAGTTTGTTATGCTTCACACAGTCAAAGGCTTTGGCATAGTCAATAAAGCAGAAATAGATGTTTTTCTGGGACTCTCTTGCTTTTTTGATGATCCAACAGATGTTGTCAATTTGATCTCAGGTTCCTCTGCCTCTCCTAAATCCAGCTTGAACATGTGGAAGTTCATGGTTCATGTACTGTTGAAGCTTGGCTTCGAGAATATTGAGCATTATTTTGCTAGAGTGTGAGATGAGTGCAATTGTGTGGTAGTGTGAGCATTCTTTGGCATTGCCTTTCTTTGGGATTAGAATGATAACTGACCTTTTCCAGTTCTTTGGTCACTGCTGAGTTTTCCGAATTTGTTGGCATATTGAATGCAGCACTTTCACAGCATCATCCTTTAGGATTTGAAATAGCTCAACTGGAATTCCATCACCTCTACTAGCTTTGTTTGTTGTGATGCTTCCTAAGGCCCACCTGACTTCACATTCCAGGATGTCTGGCTCTAGGTGAGTAATCACATCACTGTGGTTTTCTGGGTCATGAAGATCTTTTTTGTATAGTTCCTCTGTGTATTCTTGCCAACTCTTCTTAATATCTTCTGCTTCTGTTAGGTTCATACCATTTCTGTCCTTTATTGTGCCCGTCTTTGCATGAAATGTTCCCTTGGTATCTAATTTTCTCAAAGAGATCTCTAGTCTTTCCCATTCTACTGTTTTCCTCTATTTCTTTGCATTGATCACTGAGGAAGGCTTTCTTATCTCACCTTGCTATTCTTTGGAACTCTGCATTCAAGTGGGTATATCTTTCCTTTTCTCCTTTGCCTTTAGCTTCTCTTCTTTTCTCAGCTATTCAGAAGGCCTCCTCAGACCACCATTTTGCCTTTTTGAATTTCTTTTTCTTGGGGATGGTCTTAATCACTGCCTCCTGTAAAATGTCATGAATCTCCATCCATATTTCTTCAGGCACTCTGTCTATCAGATCTAATCCCTTGAATCTATTTGTTACTTCCTCTGTTGAAAACTTTTAAAAAGATGGGAACACCAGATCACCTGACCTGCCTCCTGAGAAATCTATGCAGGTCAAGAAGCAACAGTTAGAACTGGACATGGAAGAACACACTGGTTCCAAATTGGGAAAGGAATACGTCAAGACTGTATATTGTCACCCTGTTTATTTAACTTATATGCAGAGCACATCTTGAGAAATGCTGGACTGGATGAAGCACAAACTGGAATCAAGGCTGCCAGGAGAAATATCAATAACCTCATATACGCAGATAACACCACCCTTATGGCAGAAAGTGAAGAAGAACTAAAGAACCTCTTGATGAAAGTGAAAGAGGAGAGTCAAAAAGTTGGCTTAAAACTCAACATGCAAAAACTAAGATCATGGCATCTGGTCTCATCATTTCATGGCAAATAGATTGGGAAACAATGGAAACAGCGGCAGACTTTATTTTTGGGGGCTCCAAAAATCACTGCAGATGGTGACTACAGCCATGAAATTAAAAGATGCTTGCTCCTTGGAAGAAAAGCTATGACCAACCTAGACAGTTTATTAAAAAGCAGAAACATTACTTTGCCAACAAAGGTCTGTCTAGTCAAACATATGGTTTTCCAGTAGTCATGTATGGATGTGAGAGTTGGACTGTAAAGAAAGCTGAGTGCCAAAGAATTGATGCTTTTGAACTATGGTGTTGGAGAATACTCTTGAGAGTCCCTTGGACTGTAAGGAGATCCAACCAATCCATCCTAAAGGAAATCAGTTCTGAATATTCATTGGAAGGACTGATGCTGAAGCTGAAACTCCAATACTTTGGCCACCTGATGCAAAGAACTGACTCACGAAAAGACCCTGATGCTGGGAAAGATTGAAGGGAGGAGGAGAAGGGGACGACAGAGGATGAGATGGTTGGATGGCATCACTGACTTGATGGACATGAGCCTGAGTAAGCTCTGGGAATTGATGATGGACAGGGAAGCCTGGCATGCTGCAGTCCATGGGGTCACAGATAGTTGGACACTACTGAGCGACTGAACTGAAGTGATGGAGTATAATCTATAAAATATTGAATTACTATGTTGTACACTTGAAACTAATATAGTATTGTAAATCAAATATAAATTTAAAGAGAGAGAGAGAATCAGAGATGAGCAGACAGACTAGTATGCCTGAGTCTTATGAAATGTTTTGTTACAAAATGGAGCAGATTCTTGTTGATGCATGACAGAAAACCACAAAATTCTGTAAAGCAATTATCCTTCAATTAAAAAATTAAATTAAAAAAAAGGGAGAAGAATCACACGGTGTCTATTTTCACAGAAAACTCACTGGCTTTGTGCAAATAGATATAATCAGAAAACGACAAAAATCATTAAAGTTAACCAAAATATATTAAGTCTCTACTCTGGAGAGCCCAGTTGTATTAAACAGGAGAGTGACAGAGACAGGACTTAAAAGGAACAAGACATACCCCTTCTCATGAAGAATATAATAACCCTGAACCACCCCATAAGGCACCAGTGCTTAAATAAGGAGCATGGGCTGTCAGGCTCCTATAAGAAGGAGCATCAATTCCAAATGGAAGATCAGGTATGATGACGGTAGCCTCATCTGGGCTTGAAGCATGAGCAGGATTTAATGAGCTCGATCTACTTGTCAGTGAGACAATGAAAGTAAAGTTAAAATTAAACCATTATGCCAATAAACTTCTCCGCTTTCGTAACACAGGGGCTAAAGGTTTAGGGTAATCATTTATCTCCTAGAGACTAGGAAATTTGGGAATGTTTAGAGATATCTATTTGAATGGAATGAGGACCCTGTACTCCACCTCCCTCAGGTGAGCATTCCGTCTTCTGCTCTTTAATATTCTGCTTTTGAGATGATGACAATGGGTTTTCCCATAGAGAGCTGCTTAGTTTGTTGTTTTGGGGCTGGGGAAGAGACTTTTCCTGAGATAATTCTGAAAAGTGAGAAAGGATGTTACTTTTACCTAAAAGAAACCAAGGTCCCAGAACTCTAGGGAATAAAAGTCTGGGAATAAAATTATCCAAAAGGATGGCCACAGAGACCTGGAGGCAAATCAATAATTTAAAATTATACTTTTTAGAGTTAATATCACCCATTTATTGGAATCTGTAGTTTAAGATTCCTAAACTGGGCTTGTTTTTATGGGATGCATTAATTTAAAAAAATCGGTTCATATATAAATGTAAATTCTGGCAGAGGGAGATTTTCATAGGTGTTAACAGATCAAATAACCAAAATAGACTTAACCTTTCCAATTAATTCATGCATGGGGAAAAGTAAAACAAAATGAAATCCCACAGGGCTTTGGGAAGTAGGTAATGAGTGAAGAGTTTGGGGCAGAGAACTTTAATTTGGGGGCTATGAATAAGAGCCATGAACTGTTCTTATATACAGGAAATGCTCAGTGCTGAGACCAGACAAAGATAACATTTGTGCTATTAATAGCTCTGCCTGGTACCTTAAGGAAGAGTCTCATTCTACAGTGAACTACTCAATGGCAGAAGGCCAGGGTATATTTAATGCAAAGGTAATAGACACAGAAAAAGTCTTGGCCAGAGAAAGTGATAGGAAATTGATACAGGAATGAATGGCCCAATTTTTTTGCTGGTTCTTTCTCATTTACCTGGTCTCTAAGTAAATAGATAAGGCTGATGACTTTCAAATTTATATTTCTACTTGGGCCCTCTGTCCTGAGCTACCAACTCATAGACACAATGCCTATTTGGCAGTCTTCCCTTCTGGGTCAAACAGGCAACTCAAACCCAACATGTCCAAAATGAAACTCCTGTTTTTCTTCTGGAAACTTGCTCTCCTCTTGCTGATCTCCCTACTGCCACTGAGCGCACACCACCATTCACTCACTCACTCAAGCCATAATTCTAGAAGTCTCCAAAAAAAATCTCCCCTTTTCCTGATCCCCTATCCACCTCATGAGCAATTCTTCTTGACTCTAGCTCCAAAACAGATCCCCACGACAGCCCAGCCTGGATACCATTAACTCTTGAACAGGTAACTATGACAGCCTCTTCTCAAGTCTCTTGGTTCCCAGTCATGACCCTTGTAGACCATGCCCCCTACAGCAGTCAAGGCAAATCCAGTCCCCTTATCTACCCACAGGACCCTACATGGTGTTTCCTCAACCACCACTTTGATCTCACCTCCCACCACTGACCTTCTCACTCACTCTGCCCTGGTCATGTTGGACAATCTTGCTTTGTTTCTTTGCCTGGAATGCCCTTGCTCAGAGCTGGCTCTTTCTCACCATTCCCATTTCGGCTTGGATATAACTTCCTCACACAACCAGGTAAAGTAGTTAGATTTGGCAAAATGATGCTAGTTACTAAGTTGTTGTCAGCGCTACTCTCATTATCTTCACACCAAGTGTCATTCTTACTTCTTTCTTTTCATTTTGTGCCTCTCCTGGAGACTTTGCTGGAGTTAACAAGGCAGTGGAAACTAGGACAAAGCAGATACAGGGTAAGGGATGCAGGTCTGGACAATATGCTGACATTATTGCTGGTTACCAGAAAAACTAGTAAGCACTTCTGTAACAATAAGTATGGAGAGGAGAAGTTTAATGAAAACTAAGTCCTTCCATCATAAATGCAAGAGAAAGAGCTAAGGTAGCAAAATGTTCCACTTACTGGTTCAACAAATATTTACGGAATCAATGAATGAACTAGTGGTCAGTGAACTTTCAGGTGCTGGTACACTAGAAGGGTCCTGCTAGGTATTGTTGTTATTTAATCACTAAGCCATGTCTGATTCTTCTGCGACCCTGTGGACTGTAGCCAGCCAGGCTCCTCTATCCATGGGGTCTCCCAGGCAGGAGTACTGGAGTGGGTTACCATTTTTTCCTCCAGGGGATCTTCCTGACCCAGGGGTTGAACCTGAGTCTTCTGCATTGGCAGGCGAATTCTTTACCACTGAGCCATCTGGGAAGCTCCCTAATAGGTATAACCTTTGGGAAAAAACATTGCTCTGAATGCTATGTCTTCGAACTAATTGCCCTACGTGGTAGACAGGCATATAACTACTGTTAATATGGGACGCGATATAAGGGATGCGATATTCAGTCCCTTCTTGTGACAGCTTTCTGGTCAGTTATCAGGCCTCCTCTATTTTGCCAATGAGCAATGATTTGAATTCCAATTCAACTTTCAGTTCATTTCTGAATTTCAACATGGACTGGCGGGCTCCTTGGTCTATAATCTCTGTGTTTTAAAATGATATAATGAGGCAACTGTTGTATTAGCTAATCACTACCCACTGTAGCTGTGATGTGCACAACACAGACATTATGCAATATTTCCGATTACACTTAAAAACAATATCATCAAAGAATCAGATGTATCCATGCTCTTATGTTAATTAAAGTAGTACTCCATAGAGAGAAATTAGAAATTTTATTTTACAAACAACTCCTACCCTGCCCTCCCTTCCCTTTACCTCTGCTCAGCTCCCTAACTTTTCTGATCATTTTCAGAGAGTGAAAAAGCCATTGGTTATTTTCAGCCTCCAAATAATCTCATGTGATAATTCATAGCTCCAGTCTGATGAAAAGCATACAACTCCCAAATTTTATCTAGAAGCAGAACTTCTCATCTCCAGCTTGGGTCTAGTTGGGGAGGGTGGTGGTGGAAGATTTGGTTTGCCTTCTTACTCCCTTTCTTTGTCAACTCTTCCTCTTACCCCTCCTGAGGCCTCCTGGTAACTGAGGTAACTGATCCATTTCAGGCTGGTGGTTAGGGTAGTTGGTAAGAGGCAGGAAGTATGGTTGTTCCCTGGAATCTTAAGATCTGGGGCTCTCTAGGCTTGGGTGGATGTTCAGCGTTACTCTTCTGGAGAGTTCCCTGCTGGGGACACCAATCAGTCTCTCCCATGCTCTCTGCCCAGCCCTTACTGTTCCTCCCTCAGCCATTGGGCATCCGGCACTCCACCCCACCTTTTGGGAGGTCATGTGGTCCTTCAAGACTGTTCTCTTGGCAGGATTTTAAAAGGCTATAACCTGGACCTCTCTAGTCATTCATATCTGGCTCAGAAGGAACCTGCATGTGTCTGTCCAGGCATCTTTGCACCTGCTGCTGTGGCAGGTCTCACAACCCTCCGATGTGCTGCGGGCCCCTTCTCTGCCCTGCAGCCTCAGGCCATGAGGCGCCACCCCGTGGCCTTCGATTCGGAGGTTTGTGTTACTTGTCAGTTTCCTTCTCTGTCTCATACACACAGAGTGGTGCACATACACACACACAACCTCCAGGGGACATAAGTCAAGCTCTGGATGATCCCGCTGCAGGCAGCCCATATTGTTTGACTTGGAGTAAGGGGCGGCATCCACCTGATCTCTTTCATGAAGTCAGGGTGAATAAGTGATGCGCAGATCAGCAACTTCCTAGAAGGAAGCTTTCTCAGATTCTTTGTCTCAGTTTGTGTCTTTGAAGTGAGTTCAGCAGGCTCCTCCTTCTCAAGTTTCTCCCATCACTTGGGCTGCTTTCTCAGGACTTCCCTGGTGATCCAGTGGTAAAGAATCTGCCAGCCAACGCAGGGGACATGGGCTCGATCCCTGGTCTAGGAAGATCTCATGTGCCACAGGGCAACTGAGCCTGTACACCACTACTACTGAGCCCACATGCCCTGGCGCCCATGCTCTGCCACAGGAGAAGCCCGAGCACTGAGAAAGCCCAGGCACAGCAATGAAGACCCAGCACAGCCAAGAATCAATCAATAAATAGTAAAAAAGATGTTTGCTAGATTCTGTTTTGTATATCTAGATCTTATTTAGTAGATCTAGTCTTTCAACTTACTTAATCCATTGGAATCTTCCAGGTGAAATTTCAAAGACGACTGTCCGGTTTTAACATCCAGTTGCTACTGATGGCAGCTGAAAGACATGGGAACATAGAACTCGAAAGAATACTACAATCCGTTAAGGCAAGCCAGATCAGATCCCTCATTTGAGAAAAGCAGAGAAGTGCCATTCCCAAGACTACACATTTGGATAGTGATAGAATCTGGACAACAAATCATGTCCTTTGAACGCTAATCTAGCATATTTTCCACTAAACATTTCCTCCTAATTCTTAGAAGAATTGGAGCTGTGCTATAGGACACCTCTTTTTATATTTGCTTTTATTTCAATAGGTAAACACCAGTGTCTGGGTGAAGAGAATCAAAATGTCTAATACAGTAGAAGCCGGAACCATAGTGGGAGGTCCTGTCAATAATGATACTGTAAACACGGCTCAAGTGCAAACCTCCAAGAAAGGTAAAATCGTGTACTGGGGCATGGATAAAACTGGGATCTATGTCACTGTTTGGTGATGTACAGCCTCTTCTTGATCCTACACATTGCCAAAAATTCTAAATAGCTGTAAAGCACTTTTACTGAGAATTATTTCATTTCTTGCAAGAAACCTTGACGGTATATAGGACAGGTAGATATCAAGACACCAGATCATGAAGACGTTAGGCAAAGATAAAGAAAAAAATTCACAGCAGATGTCAAATAGAAAATATGGAAACCAATCTAGGTTTTTCTGATACTAAGTCCAGAGACCATCCCATTTGATCTTTCCACTCATACTAGATCTAGATCTACCTCAAGGAGAACAGGCTTTTTCTTTACGTCATATCATAGAAGTCACACATCCTCCTCCCTCTCAGTTAAGTTACAATTTAGTGCTTTTCAATAATATATTGAATAATACATTGGTTCTTCCCTGGTGGCTCAGATGGTAAAGAATCTGCCTGCAATGCAGGAGACCTGGGTTCAATCCCTGGGTCAGGACGATCCCCTGGAGAAGGGAATGGCTACCCACTCCAGTATTCTTGCCTGGGAAATCCCATGACCAGAGAAGTCTGCCTGGCTACAGTCCATGGGGTCACAACTGAGCAACTAATACTTTTTCAATAATACATAATAAGGGAAACTGTTGAACACCTTATTTTACTCTAAACTCTAAATGACTTATAACTATTTTATTCACTAATTCTCTTAAGCATATAGGCTTTTCATAAGATAATGCTTTTTAAAAGTAAAACATTAACCAAGATGGAATGCTTTGTGAGACTCAACATTTTAGCCAGTTATATCTGCTGGCAAGTGAACATGCCTTAAGGAAAAGGGGATTTACCTAATCTTATCCATCAAAGAAGAAATCCGGAAACATGCATGCTATTTAATACTACTCACCCTACAATTAACTACCATCTGACATTTAATGAATACTCTTCCATTGCCTCAGCTTCCTTATCTGTAAAGTGGAAGCATTTGTATTTCTAAGATCCCATCCATTTCTAAATAATAGGAGACTATTTCACTATATGCCATTGGTCAAATTTTCTTATCCCAACTCTTTCTCTCTAAAAATCAGTAACTGATAAACAGACAACTTATAAACAGTTTTCATGGCACAATATAGCACATTGGGTAAGAGTACAGATTAAGGTGCTACACTGCCTATGTTGGCAACCCTGATTTTGCAATTTATGAGCTGTGTGACCTTAGGCAAGTTACTTAAATTTTCTGTGTCTCAGTTTCCTTATTTGTAAAAATGAGATGATAACAACAGTATTTATCTCATAGGATTTCCATGAGGATTAAATTAGTTATAATATGTGAACAATGTCTGGCATGTAGTTAAGCACTGTATAAACTTCACTATCATAATCACCTCTCATACAGTTTTTCTTCCTCAGCCCACTTTTCAGCAGTCATTGGAACTCTCTGGGCTAATTTGTCTAAAAGTGGAACTTAATGTGGTCTTTCTAGTTTCGTCCATAGTCTCTTAGGGCATCCACCCCACCATGCTGCTTTTCCCCTGGTGACCACCTCTTGACCCCAGCCTGTTATCACAAATGGCATTATGCTAATAACATCATCTTTTGTTTTGGCTGATTCTCCTTCCACCTTATAAGAGAGAACCTCAACCACTCCTCAATGTCCCACTTAGTTATTTTGTATTTCTCATAAATGCTTATGAATAAGCCTTGCTGGCTGCTTCTTCAGTTGGCGTCCAACACCAATTTTTCTTTCCTCTCTCTCTCTAGCCCATTCTCACTGGGCACTGCTGGGTCCTCTGATTCTCACTCTCAGGGCCCTGTTGGGGCTTTCTCCCAGGGCCAGGACCCCCAGAGATTACTGACATCTTTACTGGGCATGATTGTGCTTCTAAGATACTCAGAGAATCAAATCCAGGTGTTCCATGGCACGTGGGGCAATGCCCTCTCCCCCATTATATGTCATATCTGGTCACGTGGCCACAGGAAAGACTTGCTTATGCTCCTATATCTCTAGAGACACTAGGTGAAAAGAGATGGACCTTCAGGTTCTGCCAGAGGTCAGGTTCTATTAAGGATTCATATGGCAGGGTAGGGACAGACATCACCTTGACCTTCCTATCCTTTCTCTACCAAAGGTCCATGAGCTTTTGCCTGGGTTCAATCAGATAAATGGAAGCCACTTTAGGTAATTCAAGAAAAAAAAAAAAGAGGTTTAATATAGAAGATGAAAATCGTTCACAGACTTGGGGAGGCTGGGGAAGAAGAAGTCAAGTTAGGCACTTGGAGGAAATCCTGAGGTGTAGGACGGATGGGACACAGCTAGCGATCCTGTGGAGCACATAGTGGGTGGTATTCAGGAGAGTTCCAGGCCCAGGCAAAAGCCCCGTCTACCATTACTGATCCTCCTACTCCCCCCTGTAGCGGCCTCCTCAGCACCGTGTTCAGCTCTCACTGTGTTCAGCCTTCCAAACTTTGTCCTAATGCTCTTGTAATTGGAACCCTGCTTGCATACACGTAGGTTGAGGATTATCATTTCCAGGTATTTATCTATTACTGTGAAGAACTTAGAAGGGCCGGCCTGGCAGTGAGAATTAATAAACAACACTGGACACTGCTTCGTTGCTGCCTATCAAAAGCCGGCACAGAGTTAAATATACCCTGGCCTATGTTAGGAATGGCCCCAAAAGATGAGTCTGCAATAATGGTCCTTTCTGAAAGTCACAGAAATCAATAAAATAAGCACAACACCTTAAGAAAATATTTTTACTTAGGTTAAAACTTGGGAATTGTTCCTATCACACACTACAAATTCTAAGGCTCCTTGCTAGATTTAGTATAATTTGGATGAATTAACAGGATGCCAAGAGGAGACAAAACTCTCATCCTTGGAGCATGGCCCCATGTTACAGGCAGAAAGGGGAGGGCACTGTGAAGCCCCAGGTCAAGCTCTCCAGCTTAGACACTCTCCAGCATCTCAAGGCTGGTGGACCACAGGCCAGGTGAGGTCACCACAGACAAGGTGAAGTCTGCAGTACTGGGGGGGAAGCTGCTCTGTGGGGGAAGCTGCTCTGTGCCCACATCTTGATGTTTCCCCCTCCACAGCTCACCAGTCTTTCTAAAGGTTTGCAGCTTAGGATCTTGGGCCAGTGCAACAGAGCAAGAGAAAACTTACACAATTGCTGAAATTAACTTGGAAATTGGGGGGCAGGGTTCCTCAAATTATGCAATGTCATTGTAGAATTAAAGTGCAAGAGTAGCTAGTTTTCCCTGAATTGGTGACAAAATTCCAAGGTGCCATCTTCCCACCACCTGCCTCTTGACCATATGCATACATAATACTATCAGCATGTGACAACAGGCCTCCAACCAGCCAAGGCGGCCCATTGCAAGGGTTATACCACACAGGAGCAAAATCACACATGACTGACTTTTATAGTCCAAGACTGGGGGTGTGGGTGGGAACCACAAGGGACCTATATAAATACTGAGTTGGCCAAAAGGTTTGTTCAGTTTTTCCAAAACATCTTTGGTCAACCCAGTACTTTAGCACACACACATAGAAAAGGAAACAAATACATAAAAGACAGATCACTGCATAATGAAGGCATGTCTATCAAGTACTGAGCACTTTATATGAATTAATTCATTGAAACCTCACGAGAATCCTTCAAAGAACATACTGCCAGCATCATCTCCATTTTTCAGGAGCAAGAACTCCAGTACAAAGGGATTAAGTCCTCATTTAAGGACTCATTTATGTCATCCAGGCACAAAGAGGTATTATCTGGATTTAAATTAGAGTGGTCTGATTATTAACCGTTATATTACAGTGCTGTGCTTATTTGGGGAAATTGAAGAGTATTTTCATTTCACATTTCTCCAAGTTCTCAAGACTACTTTTTAAAAAAAGCTTAGCATGTATGAAGTAAATCAACAGGAAAATATGAAAGAAGATGAGAAAGGAAACTAAAGAGAAAAAAATGTCACTTCAGAACTAAAACAGGATTAGTAGTAGCAAGGAAAGAAATTATCACTGTAAAAAATCAAATCAGCAATGTAGAACTGAGGCTTGATCACTCAGTTGAGTCTAACTCTTTGTGACCTCCTGACTGCAGCCTGCCAGGCTTCTCTATCCATGGAATTCTCTAGTCAAGAATACTAGAGTGGGTAGCCATTCCCTTCTCCAGGGGGTCTGCCTGACCCAGGGATTGAACCCAAGTCTCCAGCATTGCAGACAGGTTCTTTACCATCTGAACCACCAGGGAAGCCCCAGTAAGGAAGTGATTCAAAGATAATGGATGTGGGGCTTCCCTGGTGTCTCAGTTGTAAAGCATCCTCTTGCTAATGCAGGAGTCGTGGATTTGATCCCTGATCTGGGAGGATCCCACAAGCAGTGGAGCAACTAAGCCCGTACACCATGACTATTGAGCCTGTGCTCTAGAGCCTGGGGTGTGGCTCTAGTACAAGAGAAGCTACTGCAATGAGAAGCCCACGCACCACAACTAGAGAGTAGTCCCTGCCTGCTGCAACTAGAGAAAAACCCTCAAAGCAATGAAGACCCATCACGGCCAAAAATAAACAAATAAATAATTTAAAAAAGATAATGGGTGTGAATAAAGTAACAAAGATTCTTCAAAAATAAATAAAAGTAAGTTAATTAAGCATTCAGTTTACTGAGTTTATAACTTCCAGGAAAGTATCTAGAAAACCAAAGAAGACAAATGTATAAAAAACATAAACTCAAATTATGAAGGGAATTGAAATAGAAAATATTTATAAGAACTGATTTCTATTCAACAGCAATAAGACAATTTACTACTCAGATTGATTAGAGAGATTAAATAAAGCAATCATGGGAAAAAGGGGGAGAGAAGCATTTAAAAGGTATAAGGTGCTAATTACAGGGGAATAAAGTACATGATCTTCTCTGAAAATATAATTTATAAGTTTGAATTAAGAAATATTGTGCATCTCAAAAAACAACTGTGTAATAGGGTGAGAAAGTTGTTCAGAAGTTATTCCTTTTAAACAAAACAAACTGTGCCCTAGTAGATTCACTAGAAAATTCTATGAGAATTTTAAGGAGCTGAAAATACTGATATTTTCTATGCAGAAGAAATCCAAATAATTTATGGAGATGAAGGTGAAATAAAGCTCTTCACTCCTTAAGTGTGGACTGTGCATGTGACTTTTTCCAGAGCATAGTATGGAAAGGAATAAAAAAAGAGTCAACTTCACAATTAAAAACCCTAGCAAACACTACCTCAAGCCAGGTGATCAAGGTTAATGTCATCAGTGAGAGATCACCTTGATAGTGTGTATTTTTGATATGATGTCATGAAAATAGCAGTCTACCTCTATGGCCATCCTTTCCAAAAGCACATTACTTCAGTCTCATCATGAGAAAAACATTGGACAAATCCCAGTTGAAGGACAATCTACAAAATATCTGACTGATATTCTTCAAAAGTGTTAAAATCATCAAAAATAAGGAAAGTCGGAGAAACTGTCACAGCCAAAATGATTCCACATGTGGTGATTAATTGGGTTATGGGACCCTAAATGGGATTCTGGGACAGAAAAAAAAAAATCTATTAGGTGAAAACTAAGAACTCTGAATGAAGAATAGGCTTTAGCTAATAATACTAATTAATGTAGGTTCATTAATTGTGACAACTGTGCCATACCAATTTAAGATGTTAATAACAGGGGAAATGGTATGAGGTCTACGGGAGCTCAATAACTCTGTAAGTCTGAAACTGTTCTATAATTTAAAAAAAAAAACATATTAAGAAAAGAGAAAATGACTTGGTATCTAAAATACTTCAGATCACATATTGAGATGGAAAGCTTAAAACTTCCTTTCTTTACAAAGCTAGCATGGCAAAAATTCACAAACACACACATTCACAAACTACAAATTAAGCTCAGTTATATATGCTAATGTGAAACTCTAGCTAAAATATTAGCAAAATAAATCATGTGTTTTCATTAAAACAGCCTATTAAGAAGAGGTCATCCTAAGAATATAAGGCTATTTGAATACTAATAGCTATAATGAATTTATATTGCTGTTGCTTTTTTTGTTTAGTAGCTAAGTCATGCCCGACTCTTGTGACCTCATGGACTGTACCTTGCCAGGCACTTCTATCCATGGGATTTCCCAGGCAAGAATACTGGAGTGGGTTGCCATTTTTTTTTTTCTTCAATAAGGAACTTATATAAACTTTCAAATCTCATCACACCACCTTGAGTCTCTATTGTTAACCTTAATTTACAGGTGAAATAATTGAAGCCACACAGAGTTCAGAGACTTGCCCAAGAACACACAGCTGTAAAGAGAGCAGATCCAGGAGTCTGGCTCTATGATTAAAATATAGTTGATCAAACTTACTACATTCTGCTAAAAATAAAAATAGGATAGCTTAATACAATAAAAGTATAATTCCCACCAACACCTAGCAACATACCTAATAAGTAAAGTTAGAAGTATTCCCAGTAGATTCAGGTATCACATGACTGCCCATTTTCACCATTCCTATTTACCAGTGTTTAGAAACTGCCAGTGAATAAAATTACCCAAGAGAATAAAGTAAATGTTACAAATGGCAAAAACAAACACTTATTTTTTCCCATTATTTTGTACATAACCTGTGTATGTGTTCGATTTTCTTGTCTAAACCTAAGGGGGGGCAGTGAAAATGACAGGAGAAAATGACTCAGTTAAGAAACCACAGAAAAGTACTTTAAAAAAGCTTGTGACTTAACTAAAGATTAATTACAAAATTCTACCTTGGAACAAAGGAAAGAACTTGAATTAATGGGGAGCCATCTCTGCTCTTGGCTAAGAGAAGGCAATACTATAAATACAGCAATCCCTCTTAATCTGCCATATCAATATGATATTGATCAAAATTCTAGTATAAATTTTGTGGACAGGGGAGGGGAGAGTCTCAACTAAATGCTCCCAGAGTTAAACCAAAGGTGGGGATCTGTCTGTCAATTCCTAGAACTTAACAAGAGTATTGCTACACAACAGGGGACAGTGCTGGCCACCCCAACTGTTTACTCCCTTGCAGGAGCCAGGAAATGGGGCATCCACCTGCCCTAAGGATAGTGATCACACATCATACCTCTGGAATTTCTCTCCAGGGATAATGAATCAATTCTATCAGCTGTTGTCAAACTAATGTATCTGGACTCAACCCCAGGGATAACCTCAGAGTTCTCATGGATCACTGGCAAATTATGTGCAAGCCTGGATTATAGTATCAAGATAATGTTTAAATACTTCCATGGTTTAACTAACCTTCCTTTGAAATCTCATTTCCTCTCAGCCCCCGAACATACTAATCTACCACATTCCCGGTTACATTTGGTACTGAAAGCCATCCCAGCTGTCCAAGTGGGGCACTTGGGAATCATTTCCAACAAATACTCTCTTACTATCCATATCCAATCAATCACAACTTTGAGCTAATTCTTTCTCTAAGTCTACTTTTTTCTATTCCTGCTCTCATCAGCACATGCCAGGACATTGACTGGGAAACTCTTTTGTTTGCTCTGGCCAATTCCATATATTCTTCAAGTCTCTGCTTAAATCATGGTTCTGATGGAGTTATCCACTCCCCACCCCCATACTCCAAGGGGTACAGGTGTTTGCTGAACACCTACAGTCACTTCTGCTCTCTGCATTTCTGCTTCACAGATGGACTGCAATCTTCTCCCACGTCCAGACTTAGGAAGGGTGGGACAAAAGCACCCTGTTATAGGATTGTCTGTACCTTTTGTCTCAGGCTTTTGTTCAGTTCGACATGGGCTAGCCCTTATCCTGCATCTGTGTAATCTTTCGATTTCCACCCAACAAATGAACATGAGCATTGCCTTGCCAGTTATGGTGAACAACACAGCTCTGTCCAGTTCACCCAATGCCTCCACAGAAAGGCCACCCACTGACTCCCAGGACAACTGGAATGAAACTCTGAACGAATCTAAGGCAGTGGTAAGTTGAATGAGACTCTGGATCCTTTCTTTGACTCAAATATTTTGACCTAAAGAGTTATGTGCTAAGATATACTATGTTCAAAGAACCATATTACACAAAAGCATAATACGCATATGAGATTTTATACTAGTTAGTGTCTATAGGTGTACCTAGGGACTACCATTAGAATGAAAGGAACAGATCTTTAGCATTTAGTAGGGGTAAATTCTTCCCCTACAATGATGAAAATCACCAAAAAGTAAGTTCTACAGATTTATGTCTATTTTCTCTTTCTTCACATATTTTTTTTTATTACTTTGTCTATGATGCCTTCTTCTTTGTAAGTTTTCTTTCTTTACAGGTTCTCAGTTAATTGTGTAGCTGGGGAAAGTGAGTAAGGGAAACAGTATATTGGGCATATATTTAGGTTTTACTGATAAAATTGGTAGATTGAGGAACTGGAGAGAGGTAAAAGGAAAGAGAACTGCCAGTCATTTTCTTGAATCTCAAGTCCTGACGATAAAAACTGTTGAGTCTCTAGTCAATGAGTTTCTCTTTGTCATCTAGGCTGCTGTGTATGACTGGAGTCCTGAAATTCAGGGGATCATCCTCAGCTCACTCAACTACGGCTCATTCTTGGCTCCAATTCCCAGTAGCTATATGGCTGAAGTATTTGGAACCAGGTACTTGTCTGGTACATGCATGTTTATTACCTCAGTCCTGGCCCTCTTCACTCCACTAGCAGCTGATACTGGAGTGACTGTGCTCATTGTCCTACGGGTCATCCAAGGCATAGTCCAGGTACCAAGACTTTTTCTAAGTACGCGTAAAATTAGGTTCCAAAATGACCTCAGATAGCCAAGAATCAACTTTTTATTTCAGGTTGTGTTATTAACAAGTCAGTATTCAATCTGGGCTAGATGGGCTCCACCACAAGAAAGGAGTCAACTCACCACCATTGCTGTAGCAGGTAATTGATACCGTAATTATCACCTTGTATACTCTGTCCCTTGTGGCTGAGCTGGTAAAGAATCTGCCTGCAATGTGGGAGACCTGGGTTCTATCCCTGGGTTGGGAAGATCCCCTGAAGAAGGGAAAGGCTACACACTCTGGTATTCTGGCCTAGAGAATTCCATGGACTGTATAGTCCATGGGGTTGCAAAGAGTCGGACACCCACACGGCATTAGGTGGACTGGGCAGAGCTGGACATGACTTTTTAGTGACTTTCACTATGCTTTGTCCAAGAGTACTCTGCCACAGCCTATCAGCAGAAGCCAAACCTTACACCATAAGTACTGTGTCTCCCTGCTTTACAGGAGCTAACCTAAACTATCCTATCTTTCTTGATCATAACCAAATGCTTCCTGGGCACCAAACATTCTTGCAAGTGCTTTTAATTTCATTTTAGTCTCAAAGCAATCTTGCAACGCAGCTACATATAATTATTTCCATTTCACACAGAAGGGAATAAGAGACACAAACAGACTGATAACTTTTCCAGAATCACAGAGCTACTGAGTGAAGGAGCAGACTCTGAACTTAGGTAGCCTGGGTTGCAGCTTAGCTTTGTAATGACATTGGTCTATAGGAAGCATCTAGAGTCTCGAGTCTGACCTTCTCACCCAGATCATCCTCACATCTTCTGTTTAGGGTCAGTGCTGGGCTGCTTCATCATCTTCTTTGTTGGTGGTTACCTCTGCCAGACTATGGGATGGCCTTATGTCTTCTATATCTTTGGTGAGTTTGTGTTTTTCAAATCTCAGAATCTTGTTTTATGACCGAGACTGCTGGGCATGATTTCTGTGATGCAGGTCATCTATGGTTAACCAAATCCTAGTAGATAAAGTTCAGAGCTAATCATGTGGTAAATCTTGCAAGTGACATTTAAGTTTTAATATCCTGAGTGTAGAGCTAGAATAACCTGATGAGTTTAAAGGCATCATAATATTCCTTCCTGCTTCTAAACTGAACCCACAAAGGACCTCAGAGGGATTTCTTTCATAAAATGCTGCATATGTAATCTTAGTGAGATTCTATTTTTAGTTATGCTATTTATTTAATGCTTCCTCAGTGGTTCAGTGGTTAAGAATCTGCCTGCCAATGCAGGAGACATGGGTTCAATCCCTGGATCAGGAAGACCCCCTGGAGAAGGAAATGGCAACCCACTCCAGTATTCCTGCCTGGGAAATTCCATGGACAGAGGAGCCTGGTAGGCTACAGTCCATGGGGTTGCAAAAGATTCGGACATGACTTAGCAACTAAACAACAAAAATTTATTCAGTACCTTCTTTTAAATTTCTGTTATTACTACAACCAGAAAATTATGGGAATTTGACCTTCATGCATGCTCAGTTGCTCAGGTGTGTCAGACTCTTTGTGACCCCATGGACTGTAGCCTGCCAGGCTCCTCTGTCCATGGGATTTCCCAGGCAAGAATACAAGAGTGGGCTGTCATTTCCTTCTCTAGGGGATCTGCCCAACCGGGGTTAAACTCCGTGTCTCCTGCATTGGCAGGCAGATTCTTTCTCTCTGTGCCACCTGGGAAGCCCAAAATACTGACTGGAGTAGAGATTCAATCAGTAGAGGCTGCAGGACAGAGCAGATCCTGTGAGGCTCAGCAGTGGACAATAATATACAGAGATGTTGGGAAAGTTTCCGAAGATCACAGTGTTCCAGAGGTGGCATTCTACCACTTCACAATTTTGCCTTTACTCAGCCCTGTGTGAAATCTTCCCAAATGCTTTCAACTAATCTTTGTTTGATTTTTGAAACATTCTCCAGAATCCCATCTGCAAACTGCCTGATTCCAGTGGAACTTACTGGTCTCATTGGTGTTTTCATTAGAGGATAGTAGTCTTAGATCCAGGATTCTTATAACATCAGGTCAGTAAATCTGCTGAGAATAAAAGTGTATGAAGATTGTTTACTACACTATAGCATATCAGTCTTCAAAGGTTCTGTCATGGAAACTTTCAGAAGGGCAGGTTACAAAATTTTCAGGGAATGAGAGCTTACCGTGCTCCTGGTTTTGGGAAAAGGTAAGTAATATACACAGAATAAGAACTCAGCAAATATTGCTGAATCAGTGTTAACATCCTCCATCCTCAACGTGCAATAGTGCTAGTTTTCATCTCTCTCACTCCCCTCCCCTCTTGCTTTTAAGTTTCTTGATGACAAGATCATGTCTTTATACTCTTATATTCTCAACATGAAGCAAAATGCCTGGTACATGGCAGGCTGTTCTATATTTGGGAAGGACTGTATAAACAACAAGCTAACAAGTGAAGAGAAGACTCTCTTAAGATTCCAAAAAGGGAATGAATGTTTCCACTCAATACTAATCATGTTGAGTTGTCCAAAACTGTAATAATGTATATATTAAACAATTTTTTTACTGAGGATTAATTTCATTCTATATCCAGAAATTACCTGGGCAAATTACCTCAGCTGCATATATACTGTATATACTGCTGCTAACCATTAAGTGTTAGATATAAATAAGAAAAGATTTAATAAAACATAAACTTTGTGAAGCATGACTAGCAGGGGGGATGCTGACTGGTAACTTCAACAGGGAGGGCATTTTCAAGTACATGGCATGAACACACTAACTTTTAGCAACAATGTACAGCCTTACTACTGGTGCATTTCAAAACCTCCCCAAACTCAGTGATTTTAAACAACCAACATTGAGTCTCTTAGTTTTGTGGGACAGCTCGGCAGGTCTGCTCTCTGTGTCTCTTATCCACCTTAGACAGTGGACGAGCTGGGGCATGTTCTTCCCATGCCAATGGCTAAGACACAAGAGGACGAGTGAAAAAACGCAGTGCTTCTTAAAGCCTCGCCTCTGAATTGCCCCATGCCACTGGCAAAAACAAGTTACATGGCCAAGACCAAAGTCAAGTGGTAAGGAAGTACCCTCCATCTATGATATGCAAGGGATATGTGCAGGAAGGAGGGGAGTATGGGGCCATTTTGTTAACCACAGGAATCATCTCAAGGCAGAATCAAACTGATAGAAGTCCAATTCTGTGCTAAGTAGAACCTCTTTTTTTCTTTTTTTTTTTTAAGGTGGAATTGGCTGTGTCTGTTCTTTTCTCTGGTTTGCTGTCATTTATGATGACCCTGTGAATCATCCATTTATTAGTACTAGAGAGAAGGAATATATCGTCTGTTCACTGGCTCAAGAGGTGCATTGGGGAACTCCTCTGCCATTTCCCCATATCTGTCTGGATGTCTCAGTGGTAAAGACTTCAGTAGAGCAGAGTTCTGATCTTCGGATACATATCTGATATTGATATGTACTTTCTTCCAGGGTTCTCCACCAGGCTGGTCTCTTCCCATTAAAGCTATGATCAAATCACTACCACTTTGGAGCATTCTCATCTTTTACTTCAGTGATTACTGGTATTTTTTTGTCCAGACATCATACTTACCAACATTCATCACCTCTGTATTTCAAGCTAACATCAGAGATGTAAGTATGGAGAAAACTCATTCTGTTCTTCTGTTGCTTTATATATAATCCCTTCTTCTCTCTCCTACAGTCACAGGTTTAGGCCAAGGGTCTTCATGGAGGAAACGCTACCTGATTCACTTGAATTCTGATTCAGTTCAACATGTCAACATGCTTATTGGGGGCAGAATGGTATGGCTCTAGGTCAAGTTGCCATTCATAGAATAGCATATTTTTTAACGGACCTATGCAGAAAATTTTATGTTCAATCCAATCAACATTTGCAAACAAGACATTCTGCTGGCAGCATAAGTGATAAAACAATAAAACAAAATTTGCCTTTGAGAAGGCTCTGACAGAGAAGCATAAATAATGTTACAACATTAAAAGGACATAAAGTTCCAAATAGGACTTGTACCAAAAACTTGTGGAAAATGTTTTTTTAGAAAAACTTTTATTCAAGTGTAACATATATAAAGAAAAGTGTGAAAACTGCACATGTGTACAGCTCTCTATACAATATGTACACATTTTCTTTCTCTGTACACATTTTCACAAAGTGAACAGATGCTCTGAATGGCTGAAAAGAGCCTATCAATTCCTGTCAGATGAGTGTCTCAAAATTGGTGAAGGGTGTATCATCTTCTAGCTTGTAAGTGACACTTCACTAGGTCACTGAGTTAGTGTTTCATTCTTATCCCTTGTACAAAACGTGGGGCTCATCTGGTGAAATCATGCTAAGTGGTCAACAAAGAACTGACCTTTCCCAAGGTCAGAGTCCAGAGGGCATACATGCAAACAGTCTGGAGGAACTGAGATCAGAAAGCCCAACGACAGAGTAGCTATGGGTCTTCCCAAAGGAGGAAGGGGGGGGCCAGCAGCAGGTAATTGAAACAAGAATCCCAGGCAAAGGAACTGGAAGACAGGAGGTCTAGACAAGCAGGATGCCAGTGCTGAGAGCTGTTGGAAGTGATTGGTCCCTGGTGTGAAGTGGGGTAGGCTCTTTAATCTCAGAAACCAAGGCTGAGGAAGAGGGTGATGAGGGAATGATTAGAAGGGCAAATTGAGGACAGACAATAGGGTTTCCCCAGCTTGAGAAATCAAGAGGCCTTGAGTCCCATTGGTCTCAGGGTATTTTTCTCAGTAACCTTGATGGTCCTGTTTTGTTACTGGTTTTGTCACTACAACTCTTTGCCCACTCTTTGTTGTGCCTAACTCTTTGCAACCTCATGGACTGTAGTTGGCAAGGCTCCTCTGTCCATGGAATTTCCCAGGCATGAATACTGGAGTGGGTTGCCATTTCCTTCTCCAGGCTTTGGTTTACTCATCTGCAAAATAAACATCTTGGACCATTTGACAGTGAGATCCTTTTCATTGTCTGGATTATGTACAACAAAGGATGTTGCATTTTCTTTAATAACATTTTGATTTAGGAATTGAAATGATAACATTTAAAAAATATATAAAAAGACATGGTGAAAAATCTCTCATTCCTGTCCCCCCAAAACCCTGTTTTCTTAGCCTTCTATTATGTTGAGATATGTTCCAATTTTGATGAGAATTTTTATCATAAATGGCTGTTAAACTGTCAAATGCTTTTATTCTGCATCTATTAACATGATTGTGTGATTTTTACTGTTCCTTTTGTTAACATGATGTCTCACATTGATTGATTTGTGAATACTGACTCATCATTTATTTCTGGAATAAATCTTACTTGATCATGGGGTACGATTCTTTTTATATATCATCAAATTTGGTTTGTTAATATTTTGTTTAGGGTATTTTCTTCTATATTCATCAGGATATTGGCCTATAGTTTTCTTTTATTGTAGGGTCTTTATCTGATTTTGGTATAGGGTAATGGTGGCCTCATAAAATGAATTTGGGAGTATTCCCTCCCTTCCATTTTTCTGGAATAGTTTGAGAAAAGTAGGTATTAGCTCTTCTTTATATGTTTGATAGAACTCCCCTGTGAAGTCATTTTGTTCTGGACTTTTGTTACTGGGAGTTTGGTATTTTAATTACAAATTCAATTTCATCACTACTGATTGGTAAATGTTCAGATTTTCTATTCCTGGTTCAGTTATGTATGTTTCTAGAAATGTATCTATTTCTTCTAGATTGTCCAAATTGTTGGCATATGTTCATTGTATTCTCTTATGGATTTTTTTTTTTGTATTTATGGTATTGAGTGTTATTTTTCCTCTTTGACTTCTTATTTTGTTTGGGTCCTCTTTTCTTCTTGGTAATCTTGGCTCTTTATCAAGTTTGTTTATCCTTTGGAAAAAGCAACTTTTGGTTTCACAGATCTTTTCTATAGCTATTTATTTCTGGTCTATATTTTATTTCCTTTTTGATTTTTATTATTTCTTTCCTTCTGTTGACTCTGGACACTTTGTACTTTCAAATACAAGATGGTGAGATTTTTCTTGAGAAAGGCCTGTATTGCCATAAATTTTGCTCTTAGAACTGTTTTTTCTTTTTCTTGAAGGATAAATGCTTTACAGAATTGTATTGTTTTCTGTCAAATCTCAACATGAATCATCCATAGGTATACATATATTCCCCCCCCACCTTTTGAACCTCCCTCTCTTCTCCCTCCCCATCCCATCCCTCTAGATTGATACAGAGCTTGGGTTTGAGTTTCCTGAGCCATACAGCAAATTCCCATTGGCTATGTATTTTACATATGGTAACCTAAGTTTCCATGTTACTCTTTCCATACATCTCACCCTCTCCTCCCTTCTCCCCATGTCCATAAGTCTATTCTCTATGTCTGTTTCTCCACTGCTGCCCTGTAAGGAAATTCTTCAGTACCATTTTTCTAGATTCTGTATATGTGCATTAGAATATGATATTTATCTTTCTCTTTCTGACTTACTTCACTCTGTATAATAGGATCTAGGTTTTTCACCTCATTAGAACTACTCAAAGGTGTTTCTTTTTGTGGCTGAGTAATATTCCATTGTGTATATGTACCACCACTTCTTTATCCACTCATCTGTCGATGGGCATTTAGGCCGCTTCCATGTTACAGTTATTGTAAACAGTGCTGCAATGAGCAATGGGATACACGTGTCTTTTTCAATTTTGGTTTACTGAGGGTATATGCCTAGGAGTGGGATTGCTGGGTCATATGGTGATTTTATTCCTAGTTTTTTAAGGAATCTCCATACCATCTTCCATAGTGGCTGTGTCAATTTACATTCCCACCAACTGTGCAAGAACATTCCCTTTTCTCCACATCCTCTCCAGCATTTATTGTTTGTAGACTTTTTGATGATGGCCATTCTGACCGGTGTGAGGTGATATCTCATTGTAGTTTTGATTTGCATTTCTCTAATAATGAGTGATGTTGAGCATCTTTTCATGTGTTTGTTAGCCATCTATTTGTCTTCTTTGGAGAAATGTCTGTCTAAGTCTTTTCCCCACTTTTTGATTGTGTTGTTTGTTTTTCTGGTATTGAGTTGTATGGGCTGTTTGTATATTTTGGAAATTAATCCTTTGTCAGCTGTTTCATTTGCTATTGTTTTCTCCCATTCTGAGGGTTGTCTTTTTACTTTGCTTATAGTTTCCTATGCTGTGCAAAAGCTTTTATGTTTAATCAGGTCCCACTTGTTTACTTTTGTTTTTATTTCCATTACTCTAGGAGGTGGGTCATAGAGGATCTTGCTTTGATTTATGTCATCAAGTCTTCTGCCTGTGTTTTCCTCTAATTGTTTTATAGTTTCTGGTTTACATTTAGGTCTTTAATCCATTTTGAGTTTATCTTTGTGTATGGTGTTAAGACGTACTCTAATTTCATTCTTTTCCATATAGCGGTCCAGTTTACCCAGCAACATTTATTGAAGAGGCTGTCTTTGCCCAATTGTATGTTCTTGACTCCTTTGTCAAAAATAAGGTACCCATAGGTGCATGGGTTTATTTCTGGGCTTTCTATCTTGTTCCATTGGTCTATATTTCTGTTTTTGTGCCAGTACCATACTGTCTTGATGACTGTAGCTTTGTAGTATAATCTGAACTCAGGAAGGTTGATTTCCTCCAGCTCCATTCTTCTTTCTCAAGACTGCTTTGGCTATTTGGGGTCTTTTGTGTTTCCATATGAATTGTGAATTTTTTTGTTCTAGTTCTGTGAAAAACGCCATTGGTAATTTGATAGGGATCACATTGAATCTGTAGATTGTGTTTGGTAGTATAGTCATTTTCACAATGTTGATTCTTCCTATCCAGGAACATGGAATATCTCTCCAACAGTTTATGTCATCTTTGACTTCCTTCATTAGTGTCTTATAATTTTCTTTGTACAGTTCTTTTGTTTCCTTAGGTAAGTTTATTCCTAGGTATCTTTTTGTTGCAATGGTGAATAGGATTTTTTCCTTAATTTCTCTAATTTTCATTGTTAGTATATAAAAATGCAAGTGACTTCTGTGCATTGATTTTGTATCCTGCAACTTTGCTAAATTCACTGATTAGCTCTAGTAATTTTCTGATACTATCTTTAGGGCTTTCTATGTACAGTATCATGTCATCTGCAAACAGTGAGAGATTTACTTCTTTTCCAATCTGGATTCCTTTTCTTTTTCTTCTCTGATTGCTGTAGCTAGGACTTTCGGAGCTATGTTGAATAATAGTGGTGAAAGTGGACACCCTTGTCTTGTTTCTGATTTTAGGGGGAATGCTTTCAGTTTTCCACCATTGAGGATAATGTTTGCTATAGGCTTTCCCTACTAGCTCAGTTGGTAAAGAATCTGCCTGCAATGCAGGAGACATGGGTTTGATTCCTGGATTGGGAAGATCCCCTGGAGAAGGAAATGGCAACCCACTCCAATGTTCTTGCCTGGAGAGTCCCATGGAGAGAGGAACCTGGCAGGCTACAGTCCATGGGGTCACAAGAGTTGGACATGACTGAGTGACTTTCACTACTACTACATTACTATCATAAATGGCCTTTACTATGTTGAGGTAGGTTCCTTCTTTGCCCATTTCTTGAAGAGTTTTAATCATAAATGGGTGCTGAATTTTGTGAAAGGCTTTTTCTGCATCTATTGAGATTATCATATGGTTTTATCCTTCAATTTGTTAATATGGTGTATCACATTGATTGACTTGCATATATTGAATAATCCTTGCATCCCTGGAATAAACCCAACTTGATTATGGTGTATGAGCTTTATTATGTGTTGCTGAATTCTGTTTGCTAAAATTGTGTTGAGGATTTTTGCATCTATGTTCATCACTGACATTGGCCTGTATTTTCTTTTTTTGTGTTGTCTTTGTCTGGTTTTGGTATCAGGGTGATGGTGGCCTTGTAGAATGAGTTTGGAAGTGTTCCTTCCTCTGCAATTTTTTGAAACAGTTTTAGAAGGATAGACATGAACTCTTTTCTAAATGTTTGACAGAATTCTCCTGTGAAGCCATCTGATCCTGAGCTTTTCTGAGAGATTTTTGATCACAGCTTCAATTTCAGTGCTTGTAGTTGGGTTGTTAATAATTTCTATTACTTCTTGGTTCAGTCTTGGAAGATTGAACTTTCCTAAGAATCTGTCCATCTGTCCATTTCTTCCAGGTTATCCATTTTATTGCCATATAGTTGTTCATAATAGTTTCTTATAATCCTTTGTAATTCTGCATTTTCTGTTGTAACCTCTCCTTTTTCATTTCTAATTTTGATTTGATTCTTTTTTTCTTGATAAGTCTGGCCAAAGGTTTGTCAATTTTGTTTATCTTCTCAAAGAACCAGCTTTTAGTTTTATTAATCTTTAGTATTGTTTCTTTCATTTCTTTTTATTTCTGCTTGGATCTTTATGATTTCGTTCCTTCTACTAATTTGGGGTTTTTTTGGTTCTTCTTTTTCCAGTTGTTTTAGGTGTAAAGTTAGGTTGTCTATTAGATGTTTTTCTTGTTTCCTGAGGTTGGATTGTATTGCTATAAACTTCCCTCTTAGAACTGCCTGGCTGCATCCTATAGGTTTTGAATTGTCGTGTTTTCATTGTTTTCTTAGAACTGCTTTTGCTGCATCTTATAGATTTTGGATTATTGTGGTTCCATTTTCATTTGCCTCAAACTATTGTCTGAATACCTCTTTGATTTCCTCATTGACACTTTTTTTTTAACGTAGAATGTTCTTTAGTCTCCACATGTTTGTTTTTCCTATTTTTTCTTCCTATAATTAATTTCTAGTTTCATACTATTGTAGT
Organism: Cervus canadensis; assembly: GCF_019320065.1. NCBI lineage: Eukaryota > Metazoa > Chordata > Mammalia > Artiodactyla > Cervidae > Cervus > Cervus canadensis. The sequence continues at coordinate 23,596,868 of NC_057413.1, read as the reverse complement.
CGGGGAAAATGCTTGATATAATTTCTATCCTCTTAAATTTGTTGAAACGTTTTGTAGCCTCATTTTGGAGAACATTTCAAGTGCAACTTTTCAATGTGTATTCTGCTCTTTCTGCATGAAATGTCTTGTAAACCCAACTGGTCTATTGTGTCATTTATGACCACTGTTTCCTTACTGATTTTCTGTCTGAATTATCTGTCCATTAATGTAACTGATGTGTTAATACTATTACTGTATTATTGTCAATTTCTCCCTTTATGTCTGTTAATATTTGCTATATATATTTAGGTGCTCCTACTGAATATATGTTAGAAAGTGTTGTATCTTCTTGTATTGATCCCTTTATCATTATATAATCCCCTTTGTTTTTTTTGTTCCAGATTTTGTCTTAAAGTCTATTTTGTCTGAGTGCTGCTACCACCGTTTTATCATGCTGTTTTCATGAAATATCTTTTCTCATCTCCTCACTTTCAATCTGTATGTGTCTTTTAACTCTGAAATGAGTCTCTGCAGGCAGCATATAGATGGGTCTTGATTTTTAATCCAATTACCTGCCCTGTGTCTTTTGTTTGGGGCATTTAGCCCATTGACATTTAAAGTGATTATTGGTAGATATATACCTATTGCCATTTTGTTACTTGTTTCCTGGTTGTTTCCGTAGTTCTTTTCTACTCCTTTATTTTTAGTTTATTACCTTGTGGTTTGATGTTTTAGTGGTATCCTTGTGTTCCTTTCTCTCTCTCTCTCTCACTTCCCCCCCTCCCTTTTTTTTCCTGTATCTACTGTAAGTTTCTGATTTGTGGTTACTGTAAGGCTCATGTATGTTTACCTGTATCTACTTGTTTTAAACTGGTAGTCATTTAAGTTCAAACTCATTCTAAAAGATCTTTCTTTTTGCAGCTCTGATTGCTGATTTCCATTATTCTATCTTCCAGATCACATATGCATTCTTCTGTATCATCTAGTCTGTTAATTCTTTTCAATAGGTTTTTAATTTCAATTATTGTATTCTTTAGTTCTGGCTGGCTCTTTTTTAAAAATATTTTTTTATCTCCTTGTTAAAATTATCACTATGTTTATCTATTTCTCTAATTCAGATTAGCATTCTTATTACTAATTATTTGAACTCTGATACATTATTTGTTTCATTAGTTGTTTTCTTTTTTCAGGGGTTTTCATATTCTTTCCTTTGAATTAAATTCCTCTGTCTTTTCATTTTGCTTAATCTTCTCTGTATCTATGAAATTAAGTGAAACAGTTACCTATCTCAAACTTGAAGGGGTGTCCTTATGTAGAAGCATCCCTGTGCAGTCTGTTGTGCCCAGGGTCTTTGGTGGGAAAGCTCGGTTCAATGTTGAACATGAGTCACTCTTCCCCATGGTCGAGAGTAGGAGGTAGAACTAGAGGTGGAAGGGCTAGAACAAGAGCCACTTGTGAGCCAGGGCTTGTCCTCCGTTTGACAGCCAACACCACACTGCTGGTGTGGGGTGGGTGGGAGGGTCCCAAGTTTCTGGGTCAAGAGCCTTGAGGGTTGGTCTGATCTGGTTACATTCCTTCTGTGTGTGCTCTCCCCACTCCCAGCACTGGCACCCTCGCCCAGGGAGGAACAGTGCTGGAGCAAGAGGAGCTGGAGTGGGTGCTTGACATGAGTTGGGGTGTGGGCTGTGGTAGTCCCAGCCCACCAGTCAGAGTCCTGGACAGCTCCTGATCTGCTGCCTTCACAGGCACCAGCAATGTTCAGACGTTACGCTAAGTCTGAGCTGCCTCTTTCCCTCACAACTGCACACTCTTCTCAGGCGTGGCAGCCCTCTCCCCAGCGTGGAGCTGCACTGGGAGCAAGAGGGGCTGCAGCAGGTGCTCTGCTCAGGTTGATGTGTGTGTTAGGCAGCGGTGGGAAACCAGCCAGAGTCCTTGTCAGTTTCCATCTGCTGCTTCTGCCTTTTTTCGGGAGTAAGCAAGTGTGTGCATTCTCTTCCTAAGTGGAGTCTAGGTTTTTCTTTCTTTTTCTTTTTTTTTATAGTCTGGCTATCAATCCCAGTGTTTTTCAAATCAGCTAAGGGGAATTGTCCTATTGGTGCCAGACCCCAGGGTGTAGCACTCAGTATGTGGTTCTCACCACTCACTCCCCAGGGAGGATCTCCGAACCTGTGTAACTCTCCCTCTTGTGTGTACCCTCCTAAGGATGCAAGTCCTGATCCGATCACTTCTCTTCATTTCTACCCAATTCCGTGTGGATCTTTGTTACAGCGTTGGTTGGATAACAGTCTTTCTGCCAGTCTCCAGTTTGTTTTCAGTGAGAATTGCTCCACATGTAGATGTATTTTTGATGTGTTCATGGGGAGGTGAGCTCTGCATCTTCTTACTCCACCATCTTGATCTCCCTCCTTTATAAACTTTTATATTTATTAACAAATTGCCCTCAATTGGGCATTAATATTTGGAAGTGCCTGATTCCCCTTGGCATCACCACAGATCATGTCAAAAAACTGTTGCACTCTTGCCAATTTGACAAAATGTTCTCTCACAATAGTTTTACTATTATGAAGTTGGTTACCTTTTAATATGTTTAGGAATCACTTTTTTTTTTCTGTAACTTGTCTTTCATACCTTTTGACTATTTTTCTACTTAGCTTTTGTTGTTTTTAATATCTATTTCCACAAGATCCTTATATATGACATTAGTCCATTTTTTTTCAACTTGAACTTAATGCTTATTTTTCCTCAGACACTAAAATTATATTGGTTCATTCCAGTAACTTAAGTTTTTATTAAAGATGCTATGTATATATAAGAAAAGCTATAGATGTAGACAATCCACCCAGGGATCAATCTATGTCATAGTGGCTGTAGTGAGGCATGCACTTCACCTCAGTTCTGGTTCTCAGAGTGGGATACTGTCAGCCCTGCCGTTTGCTTCTGCCTGTATCTTTATTGTCCCTGGAGGTCTACTGGCAGATTTTCTCCTCTCCAGAAAAATCCTCAGACTCAATACCATCAGGAAACTCTTCACTGCTATAGGTAAGAACTGAAGTGGATACAGGGGGTGGATGTGGGACGCTCAGGGAAGCTTCCTATTCACTCTTTGTTCTCTTGCCCCAGCGGTTCTCCTCCCAGCTGTGCTCTTCACATCTGTTTTCTGGGTTAGATCCAGCTTCAGCACCGCCATAGCCTTCTTGACAATCTCTTCTGCCTTCAAAAGCTTCGCCCAATCAGGAGCCCTTGTCAACTTCATGGATATTGCTCCTCGGTAGGGACCCCTTTGCCTGATCCTCACAGAAGCTCAGTTCATATCCAATATCCCTAAATCTGCTCTGACACACACGAGCAAAATGTGACATGTACTATGGGTCATAGGAAATTTCAGCACCACCCCTCATCCAAACAACTCCTGGAAGGGACTCAAAGCTCGTCAACCACTATTAAATTAGTTTTTCCAGATGAAAACAGGAGTCAGTGGCTGCACTCACAGTTGAACTGTGTGAGACTCATGCCAATCTCTTTCTGTTGGGGAAGGCAGCAGTTACACAGGACTGGGTCACTGAAAGGACTCGTAAACTTCAGAGGGTATGCTTATGTAAGCCTTTAATATGGGTAGAGGATAGCAGGAGAAACATTTACCTCTGATATAGGTAAATATCAGAGATGACTGAGGCTTCCAAATGTAGCTCCCAGGGACCATCCACGCACCGTTCACAGTCAATAGGACACACTTCCTCTTCAGATAATGAACCATCAAATTACATGGGAGATACCTTGGTCTCAGGGGAGCCAATGACTCATCCAATGAGAGATCTTTTATACCTAAAAACAAGGCTTCTTAGCAGAAGCCAAGAGAACATATAAAGTAGGTGCCAACCATCAATTTGTGCATTTGGTATAAAGAATGTTGACGAGTTAGTACAGTTTATAACCCCCTGGAAATCCCAGATCCTGGCACTGGATTATATGCATCACTAGTCAATACATTTCACTCAGGTTTGACTAAGGACCAACACAGCCCCAGGAATCCCCAGATAAGCACAGAGTTGCAACAGATCAGCTGATATGAACTCTATGCTTACACAGGAATATTGCTTTCTCCCAGGTACAGTGCCTTACTCAGGGCACTATCACAGATCTTTTCTTACATGGCAGGAGCCATCTCTCCCACGGTCAATGGATTTTTGATCAGTCAGGTAAGGTTAACTGTTCTGATGATAGTCACCAAAGTCACCTAGAAAGGTCACCCAGCCTCTCATTCTCACCCTAGGCTCATCTCAAGCAGAGAAATCACCACATGATCAGGGTATGAAGTGAAGGAGAATGTTCCATTGTATGAGTTTATGCCTTATGAGTTGTTAGAAGATGAATTTCTCATGCTAATCATCAAATTTTCTAATAATAATCACAGCATTTCTTGTAAAGTATAGAATAGCCAACATTCTGATTTGCCTGGGGCTGAGGGCTTTCCTGGGATGTGAAGCTTTCAATGCTAAAATCTTGAAAGCTCCAGGCAATCTGGAAAGAGTTGGTTATCCTACGTAGGAAGCCAACAAATATTTATAGAGTGAGATGCTGAGTAGATGACAGAGTGAAGGAGCAATCTGCACCTTACACATATGTTGACCAGTGATTAGTAAAGCAATTCCTCTGCCCAGTATTGCTTACATAGTGTTTTTACACTCATACAACCTTCTGTCCTGGGAGGTGCATTTAAAATTGTCAGAATAAACAAATTCATCTGATGACAACTTTGTATGACTCAGACTTGATACAGACTTTATGTGAGAAATATGTATATGACATTCACATGACAATCATTCTTTAAGTTTCTTGTGGTTTCTACCAGTCAGCCAGGAAAATGAATAGAGAATAACAAAGAAAGGGTATTTTTCTTGACATGAAGTCCTTTCTTTGTTTGAAGCTTCAGTTCTCTTCCAGCCCCTAAGACACTGTCAGGAAATGGCTGTTTAAAATAGAAATTCTCAAATTGCCCTTGTTTCCCTTGTTACTCACTCATTCATTCAACAAGTATGCAATGGATATTGGAATGTGCCATGCAATGTTTAAATGAATAAAACAAAAGTCCTTGCCCTTAAAAGGTCGATATGGTAGGGGAAAAAAGCAATAGAAAACTAGTAAACTAAACAAAAACATGATATACTGAATGATGGTAAGTGCTAAGAGAAAAGTAAGGCAGGAGAGGAGAATAGGGCATGTAAGACCGGGCAGGGTTACAGTTTTAAATGGGGTGGCTGAAAAAGTAATACTTAAATAAGAATGGGAAGCAAGCACGTGAGCCAGACAAATGGCTACCTGAGGGGAGAAACATTCCAGCAGAGGGAAAGGCCAGGGTACCAGAAATTCTAGGAACAACCAGGAATATATAATTGAGGGCAGAGTTGGGGGTGGGGTCAGTGGAACATAGTGCCAGAGCCTTTCTGCAGCAGGATGGAGAAGAACAAAGAGACTGTTGATAACTTGTGATTTCCTGCCTCCAGGATCCAGAGCTTGGTTGGAGAAATGTCTTCTTGTTTTCAGCTGCTGTGGGCATACTAGGCCTGATTTTCTACCTCATTGTCGGCCAAGCAGAGGTGCAGGACTGGGCTAAATACAGACATGCACCCACTTCTGAGCGAACTGACGCCTCGGATGCCAGCGCTTAGTTGTTCACTGTTTGCCCTCACGGACATTCCCCTTTCATACCTGCTTGACTAATTATAGCCTTTCAACTTGAATTGACTTTACTTCCAGTATCTTCTCTGAGACCTCAGCTATGTCATACTGAAATTTCTGCCTGGAGATTTTACAAGGGATGGTGAGGGGGAGATTAGTTATTTAACTCTAAGCTCCTGAGAGCATAGGTGTATCTGAATTTCTATGTGTTCTCCACTCTTTTCACTGTTATTGCAACATATTTGGTAGAGATGAAACACGTATTTCTTATAATGGCACAGAGCTCCTAAAATCCTTGTTAATTTCTTGAGTGATAGGGAAGAGAGGAGAATCTTTTATTATAATATCTGGTCTTAGTCCTTGGTTCCAGACAGAAGAGCTTCTAAGACCCTCGGTATCTCTGGAGTGACCAACGTGTCTTTATGGTATACTAATGAGATGACTGGGCCTGGGGGCTCTAGATAGCTTCAGGATGGGGGTTGGTTGCCAAAAAGACCAAGACTTGATTAGAAGGTTGGAACTTTCAGCTGTGCCATCCCACATCTGGGGAGGGGAGAAGGGCTTGAGATTTAGTTATTCATCAATGGCCAGTGAATTAATCAATTATGCCTACACAATAAAATCTCTGTAAAAACCCTAACAGTGGAGTTCTGAGGATTTCTGGAATGGTAAACACACAGAGGTTCTGGGAATGGTGTACCCAGAGAGGGCATGCAAGCCCTGCATCCCTTCCCACATAGCTTGCCCTAGGCATCTTTTCTGTTTGACTGTTCCTCAGATGCATCCTTTAGTATGTTTTCCTAAGTTCTGTGAGTCATTCTAGCAAATTATCAAATTTGAGGAGGGACCATGGGGACCCTGAGTTCTGAAAATAAATCAAACAGAAGTCTGGGTACCTTGGGCACCCACTATTTTGATTGGTGTCTGAGTAACTGTTCTCAAAATTGAGTTAGGTAGGGTCTTGGTGTCCACAGAGAACTGGAGAACTGCTTGGTGTGGAAAACCCACATTTGCTGTGAGAGTGTTGTAAATAGAGAAACAATTTTTCTTTAGTTATCCAGATATAAGCTAGAGAGGCTAGAGGACAATTTCTCACCAAAGCAAAAGAGGACACCAGAACCATGGGGTGTGAAGACTGAGAATCACAATAGGACTTGTATCCAAACATCCAGAAGATGAATCCTGAGCACCACTATCAAAAGAAAGCCCCAAACAATGAAAGCCACAGTGTATAAATCCAAAGTCCTGGACCAGGAAGACAGAGCAGGGAATTAAGTAAGGAGGGATACAGGGCCATCCTGGGGGCTTGGCTTGGATAGGATACCCAGGTGAAAAATGTCAAAGCAGAATGGACAATAAAGACTGACTCCATTTTAGGATATTCCCAGGTGGCACAGTGGTAAAGAATCTGCCTACCAATGCAGGAGATGCAAGAGATGCAGGTTTGATCCCAGGGTCAAGAAGATCCCCTGGAGTAGGAAATGGAAGCCACTCCAGTATTCTTGCCTGGAAAATCCCATGGACAGAGGAGCCTGCTGAGCTACAGGCCATTGGGCCGCAAAGAATCAGACTTGACTGAGCATGCACTCACACACTCTTTCTCTCTCTCTCTCTCACACACACGGCTGTCACTTTGCTGTGCACCTGTAAATATCATAACATTGTTAATCAGGTATACTCCAATACAAAATAAAAAGTTTTTAAAAAATGACTGAATCCATTTTAACAAGAGTAAGAAACATACCTGCAATAAATGGGGTGGGGTAGTAGACTTCAACTATTTCAGACAACTTGCTTTCTATGGAGGCTAGCTTTGGAATCAGAAACCCCTCTTAATACTGCAGGGCTGGGGTGCTCTCCAGGGTCAGCTCTTTCCTTCTTTCTGGCCATCGTGACCTCTGCCTCACATCTGGCTTGCAGCACCATGCAGATCCCTTGAATCTTGGCGAACAGACATTGTCCAGTTTCTCCCTTATTCCTTCAAACACCTGTTCCTGCCACCACTCTTGTCTCTGATGTCCTTGCTCTGTTCCTCTGCTGGAATTCTACCTGCCTTCAGAGGGCCTCAGTTAATATTCACCTGTTAACATGTCTTCCAAAAATGAGTACAATCCCTGTGCTGGCTTGACTCCATCCCAAATATCTGGAGAGTGTGTATGGTATACCTGCTTTCATTAATCCCTCATGTGGGCAACATAAACAGTAAATAAATATTCATCAACACATAACATGTGGCAATGGCAGAGACCAAAACCAGACATAGCCTCAACATCTCTGGAGGGTGGATGACTCTGAATTTTGATTCACCACACAAATGAATGTGCGATGGCTGTGGAATTAAATCATGAGAGGTACACCAGGCTATGAGAGCGAATGATAAGGGCATATGCACGAGTCTGAAGATGAGGAAGGGCCCCCATAAAAAGTTTCAATTTTTTTGCTAGGATCTGAAGAACAATAGTTAATTGATAAAGAAGGTGGATGGAGAGAACGTTCTAGAAATATGGTATAAAATAAGAAAAGGTTGGCGGCAGGAGGGAGCTGGAGAGGCCCACCAAGTGGTTTTATTTTATGTTGCCTCCTATTTGGAAGGGGTAAGAGAAACGTCTAAGGTGCTCTTGTCAGACAAGAGGACCAAAAAGTGAGACACCCTGCAGGTACCCAGGCAAGGTGATCACCTCCCACAGAGTAATGTCAGTGTTACACATTATTCCACAACTGTTTCATTTATGACAGTTCCCTCTACCTAGTATGACTGTAAATTTCTAAGGTTTAGGAACCATGACATACACTATTTTGTAATATCTTTAACACAGAAGATATTAGCATCTTGTACACAGTAAGTGCTAATAAACTTGTGCATGTGTGTGTGTGTGTATATAAGATACTTGTTGAATCCCTGAATGAGTCAACAGTGAAATGGCTTTGGGGTGGTATGAGACATAAGTTAGGAAAGAAATGATGGGGAAAAAAGGATCCTATTTTGATCCAATTTTTCTTTAACTCCCTTTGTTTTACAAAGCAGAATCACTTACACCCATGGACTATCTTCCTTTCTCATCTGATATTAAGATATCGAGAGACTAGGTTTGCTCCATTCCATAGCAATCACACAGTCAACTCCAGGCTCTCATCGGTGATGGTTAAGACGTTTGCCATTAGGGCACAGAGTTTCTTGTTTATTTATGAGCCAGCCATGTCTGCCTTTATTCACCTCTTTTCCTTCTCGAGGCCCTTTTGTTTCTTTCTAATCTGTCACTTTTAGTTGCTTCTGAAAACAAGTGATTTCTCCCTGGGCCTGACTTATATTGGGCTGGCAAAAAAGTTTGTTCATTCAATACGTTATTCAATAAAGTTCTTGGTGAAAATAATAAAAAAAAAAATGTGTCTTTTATTTTTACTTAACTCTGGACAAACTTTTTGGCCAGCCTAATAGTTTTGTCCCTTACTTTAAGGCTGTCCTTAAGCACAGAAATTTTCTTCAATTTTCCAGTAGCCCATACATCTAGGACATGGAGGAGTGAGAGCTGCAAATTGTGGAAAAACTCTTTCACAAAGTCTTAGAATAAAATCTTATCTTCTTGTGCTTGTTTTTGGTTTCACTATCTTTTATAAAGCATTTAATGCAGAGTAGAAGACAAATAAATCTGAATTTAAACTTCAGATGTGTTATAAACAATACATGGACAAAAGAGATGGCCACGGGGTGGGCATGGTGGCAGGAGGTGGGGGTGGGGACTGGCCTCCTTGGAATCTCCACGCCATCTTCTTCCTTGGGTTGGTGACTGGAAGTCGGTGACCCTCAATCCCAACTCAGGTGCTGGTCCCTCTCCCCTACAATAAGGAGTTCAGCCTCAGGCTCTCTAAACACTCTGTTTTACACTAAGTTGTGTAGAGAAAGCAAAAAGCACACACAATGTCACTGCTAAGTCCTGATACCCAGTGGATATAAGAAAGTTTTATATAACAGTTCGAAGGAATAGTCCAGCTTAGTATATTTTTTCAAGTTGTTTCCTTTGTCCGAATTACAGGTTATCCTAGGTATTTGTTACACTCTCTCCTCTTGACTTAAAAATGGTGCCATTTTGTCCTCCTTCCTTGTCCCTACTCTCACAAGTTTCCGTGTCAATATCATGCTAGGTCCAGGCATGTGGTTTGAAGTCACCCAACATCTGCTCTAGACCTATGCTGTAACCTGAAAACAAAAACACTGCACATTCTTGGGGTCTGGGATGCAGGTAGTCTGATGTTGCTTCTCTCCCTAATAAGAACACATTTTATCCACAGCATTCACAAAGGTACACTTTTTGTATTTGACCAAATTCCCATTCTCTGTAACTAATATTATTACAAAGAAAATGACAATGAAACCTCTTGTGACCCTCCACCAACCACACACACTGGTCCCACTCAGAAGCATCCCAGTCCTTTCAAAGAGCAAGTTACCAAAACCTGTGGCAACTGTAACAGTGCTATCTGGAAAACTGGACGGAAACCCAGCTTCATCTGGCTGGCAGGTGTCCAGATTAATTCATCTGCTGTAATGTTCTCCGAAACCCAGAAAAGGAAAGTGGCCAACGTGCTTACTCTGGGTTTCAATCAGGGAGCCTATCTGGGCAACAATGAGGAAGGCACACTTGAAACATGGCCATTCACACAAGTAGACAGTTTCTGGGTTTCCCAGTAGAAACAGTTACACTGCCTAATAACTATCAAGAAGTGCCCCACATGTGTTTCTACATGTTAGCTGAATATAAACATTTCTTTAAGGTAGGCAATCTTGATGCATTTTTTTCCACAGCAGGGAAAATGCTATGTAACACAGGTATTTCACCTATGACTGAGAAAAAAGTTGGTATCCCTCACCAAAATGTCAGTGCTTTAAGTGCACATAGTCCATTGTAAGAAATAAAGGTTTCTCTTGTCTCCTCTTTTCTGGGATGGCCTATATTTGGCCAAATGTATGGTGACTTATTCTCTGCTACTGCTAAGTCACTTCAGTCGTGTCCGACCCTGTGCAACCCCATAGATGGCAGCCCACTAGGCTCCCCCGTCCCTGGGATTCTCCAGGCAAGAACACTGGAGTGGGTTGCCATTTCATTCTCTAGCACATGAAAGTGAAGTCGCTCAGTCGTGTCTGACTGTTAGCGACCTCATGGACTGCAGCCTACCAGGCTCCTCTGTCCATGGGATTTTCCAGGCAAGAGTATTGGAGTGGGGTGCCATTGCCTTCTCTGGACTAATTCTCTAAGAGTGTGTATAATAATGTTATACTGAAGACTAGCTATAGGTGGCCATGTACAACAGCTATAAAATTCCAAAGTGAGGTGTTTTAGGGTACCTTACAGATATTATTCAGGATATGATTTTTTTAAAAAAGCCATATGATTCTAAAACCATTTAGGATTAGATAAAAGTAAAAACCTTGTGAGCACAGAGTTGGAGACAGGCTTAGAAATAATTTTAAAATGTATGTTGTCCCCCTAAGATCAAGAACAATACAAGGGCATCTACTCTTGCCACTTCTATTCAATATCCTCTTAGAGGTTCTAGACAGGGCATGTAGGCAGGAAAACGAAATAGAAGGCAGGGTCTTCATTTAGAAGGCAGTGGTAAAGAATCTGCCTGCCAGTGAAGGAGACACAGGTTTTATCCCTGATCAGGGAAGATCCCACATGTTGCAGAGCAATGAGGCCTGTGTGATACAACTCTGTTCTGGAGTCTGAGAGCTGCATACGGAAGCCTGAGCACCCCAGAGCCCATGCTGTATGTGCTACAAGAGAAGCCGCTACAATGAGAACCTGCACAACACAACTAGAGAGCAGCGCCCACTAACCACAACTACAGAAAAGCTCATGTAGCGACGAAGACCCAGCACAGCTAAAAATAAATAAATAAACTCATTTAAAAAAGAAATAAAAGGTGTCTAGGTTATAAGAGAAGAAATCAGACTATATTCACAGATGGCATAATCCTCCATATAGAAATTGTAAGGAATCACTAAAAAATAAATGAGTTCAGCAAAGTTTTGGGGTACAAGATCAATACACATAAAACAGTCGTGTTTCTACAGATTTCCAACAAACAATCCAAAAATTAAACTAATTTCATTTACAGTAGCATAAACAGACTAAATTTAGGAATAAATTTAGCAAAAGAAATATAAGATTTATACTCAAACAGTAAAATTTGTTGAAAGAAATGAGAGAAGATTTAAATGAATGAAAAAAATGGATGTTTATGGATTGGAAGACTTCAATACTGGTAAAATGGGAAAAACTCCTGAAACTGATCCACAGATTTAATGCAATTTCTATCAGAATTCCAGCAATTTCTCTGTGGAAATTGACAAAGTGATTCCAAAATTGATACCAAATTGTAAGGGATCCAGAATAGCCAAACAGTCTTTTAAAAGAAAAGTAAAGTTGGAGGATTCACACTTCAGAACTCTCCACAAAGCAAAAGTAATCAAGACAAGAGTTGTACTAACATAAGGATAGATACATAGACCAGTGGAATAGAATTCAGAGTCTAGAAATAAACCAATGTGTCCATGATCAACCGATTTTTTAACAAGGATGCCAAGACCATCCAGTGGGGAAAGAATAGTCTTTTAACAAATTGTCCTGGGACAACTGGATAGCTAAATTCATTCTAAAGAATGAATTTGGATCCCTAGTTCATACCATTTACAAAAATTAAAATAGATCAAAATAGATCACAGATCTAAATGTAAGAGCTAAAACAATAAAATTCTTAGAAGGGAACATAGGGATAAATCTTCACAACCTCAGAGTTGGCAATGGCTTCTTAGATATATAACATCAAAAGCATAAGCAGCAAAAGAAAAAATAGATAAAGTGGATTTCATATATATTAAAAACTTCTGTGTGGCCAAGGGACACAGTCAAAAAGCAAAAAAACAGCCTCAGAATGGGAGAAATGATTTGCAAATCACAGATTTGATAAAGATCTAGTATCTAGAACATATAAACTCAACAACAAAAGACAATTCAATAGAAAAGTGAGCAAGACTTGAATAAATATTTTTTCAAAGAAGATACAAAAATGACTGATAATGCAATGAAAAGATGCTCACCATTATTAATCACTGTTTAGTTGTCAGTGAAGTCCGACTCTTTTGCAACCCCGTGAACTGTAGCCCACCAGACCCTTCTGTCCATGGGATTTCCCAGGCAAGAATACTGGAGTGAGTTGCCACTTCCTTCTCCAGGGGATCTTCCCAATCCGGGGATAAAACCTGGGTCTCCTGGATTGGCAGGCAGATTCTTTACCAGTGATCCACCTGGGAAGCCCCATTAATCATTAGGAAAATGCAAATAAAAACCACTTCAAACCCAGTAAGATGAATATAATAAAACAAAAACAAAATAGGAAATAACAAATGCAAGGATGCAGAAAATTGGACTCTTCAGACATTGCTGATAGAAATGTTAAATGGTATTTCCACTATGGAAAACAGTAAGGTGGCAAAGACAAGTATGACAACACACCATGAATGAAATTCTGAGAGCTCTGTGTAACATACTTCCTGATTCATTTAGTTGCTAATGCCAAAATCTAGGTCCCATGCTAAGATTCTCTCTCTTGCACAGTCCATAATCTCCCTGCCATGTCTGCCTAGCTCTGCCTCCAGAGTCTGCATCTAACTGCTTCTCACCATTTCTTCTGCCTCTTTCCTAGTCCACACCACCAGCATCTTTGGCAATGAACTTCTGAAACAGCCTCAGTCTGGTCTCCCTGCCTCCACTCTTGTTTCCCTAGAGACCTTTTCCTAGAAGGCAGCCAGAGGATCTCTATAAAGCATTAATCAGGCAAGTCATTCCCCTCCTCAAAAGCATTTAATTGATTCAATTATAAACAATTAAATTCAAACCAAGTCCTTCACATGATCTGCAAGCACTACAGGATCTGGCTTTTAACTAATTCCAAATCTCATTTCCTGTCACTCACTAGATTCCAGCCCCACCACACTCTGTTCTCCCTGCTAGGCAGACTCAGTTCATTCCCACCTCTGGGCTGTTTCCTTGCTTATTTTTGATGCTTGAAGCACTCTTTCCCCTGATTGTCGTGAGGCTCTTCTCATTATGGAACACAAATGTCACCTCCGGGACCTCTAGCTAAAGCAACTTTCCTGGACACTGCCATTCTACCCTCTTTCATGTTCTATATGGTCTGTTAATTAGGACCTGGAATTGTCTTAACTTTCAGAATACAGATATCATTCATCTTCTCTCCCCATTCCACCCCCAAAACACACACCTCACCACACACAACACAATGTAATGCTCTTTTAGAATTAGAAATCCTGATGATGTAGCTGACTTCTCAGTACTTATAAAAATGCTGTAAAAATTTGTTATCTGGTTGAATATTAGAAAGCAGGGGCTTTTAATCTCAGATCTGTGAACTTTATAGAAAAAGTTACATCCTTATATACCCAAACTCTGGTTTAAATTCAACATTTCTATCTATTATGAATGTAAGTAACAAACCACAGTAATGGCAGTATTGATGACTGATACCATATGAAATCACAGATATTTTCTTATGACATTACAGTAATTAATATCTCAATATCTCAAACATCTCAAAATACATTGTTTTGCTCAACACTATTTTGAAATTACAGTAGCTCTACTAGGCTGGTAGTTAGTTCTCATTATTTAATGAATTAATAAAGGAGCATATATATGATCATAAACACACTTTTAAATATCTTTGATGACTTTCAGCATAATCATTCTCCTTTGGAGTTCTCTGCATTATATTCTGAATTGAAGCCCATCACAAAAAAGTTAAGCAGCCTTGCTCTAAAGGACTTCACAGGCAGAATGTATGTCTCTTTATACAACTATTATATCTGGAACCCACTGAAATACATTCAAAGATGCAAAATCAAAAAATTATAAAGAATGGAGAACTACATCATGCCCCAAACAACAAGGACTATTTACTAAATTCAAAACAATGAGGACCACTTGCTAAATTCAAAACAATGAGGACCAAATGAAAAAGCGACATCGGAAATAAACTCACAGATGTATACCAGACTGAAAAGGTAGGTGCATTCCTCTGGAAGTAAGAGAGGGTAACGCCACAGGGCCAGGGGCTGCTATATCCTTCCACCAGGAGGAAGTGCATCTAGGAACCAGATAGACCCTTGCAATTGTGGCGTCCCATGCCCTTTAGCAGTGGCTTCTGGGTTCCAGGAGAAACATGTGGCTGTGACTCAGCCCTTTCTTCTTTTCCCTCAGATTCTTAAATGAAGATGGGAAGTGGAGATTGACCAACTTTGCAACAGTGTATCAGTTTGACCGCCGCGAGAAATACCACCGATTCCGGAAACACAATGCCTGAGCACTGCCTAACGGCTGACACCCCTTAAGACGTAGGTGAGGGAAGAAACAACCAGTAGCACGCGAAAACAGAAGACAAGGCTGAGGAAAATGTCTCCGGAACTATCACATCACCAGGGCTTGCGTTCCCTGAGCTGTCTAGGGTCTTGGCTAGGGTCTGAAAAGCGGATTTCAACTCCTGGCTCTCCAGCAGCAGCCTGATGGGAAGATGGAAAGAGCAACCAGGTAAACAGGAATATTGAGGAAATTCTATCCTCAACATGTTTGAGGAATTACAATCTCTGGGAGAATCGGTCCTCGCCAGGGAAAAGTAATTAGAAAAGTCGAGTATGTTAGATATTTTGGAAGGGAAAAGAAGGCAGAAAAAGAATATCGCAAGGTAAGGGAAAATGACCACATTTTCAAAGAAGATTTAGTTAGAGTATAAACATAGCCCAAACTTAGAACATTTCATAAACCTTCCAAATTAGTAGAGGCAGGCAAGGGAGCAGGAAGTAAAGAAGGACAGAGAGAATATAAAATAACAGAAAATGAAGTTTGTTTCTAATTGGAATGAATGCAGTTGGAACTCAGCTAACAAAGGAGACAAGTCTCAGAATGGGTGAAATCATGGAACCCAACTATATATCCTTTGTACGGAACACATACAAATGAAATGACTCAGAAAGGTGGAATTTAAAGGCTATGAAAAAGTATTCCTGGGAATCTAAAACAAGCGCAAATGTACAAAGTTTGAGGTTGCAATATCAATATCAGAAAGTCAGTTAACAGTAAAAATCATAAAATGGAAAAGGGTGATAGCTTTACAAAATTGAAATTAAATTTCCAATTAAGATAAACTTGTCAAAATCTTTTGGAAATTGTAATATAATGTCAGAATATTCAATAATGACTGCTCAGACATAAACAGAAATGAGTAGAAATAACTCATGGAAATAACATAATGGAAAACTCTTATAACGTTTAGTATTTAATACGTCAAATATATGCAAACAAGTAAGATTTATAGGGTCTGAGTAGTGTGATTGTTTTCATAGCTGTGCCCACTCTGTACCCTGGAAACAGAAGAGGAACTTTTGCTAATGCCTATGAAATATATCCTAGTGCTGTTGTGCGCTTCTTCATAACAATGGCCTCAGTAATTTCTATATTTGTATGAGATCCCATATTTTTCAACTGCTAGTTATATTCCATTCACCTACAAAATGTATTAACAAAGACACCACTGATAAACATGTTTAATTCCAGATCCAGTTTTTTGCCATTTCTAGTCATCAATCTTGAGCACAAATGCATCTAGGTGAATTTTTGTGAGTGCACCATTTATGGAAATTTCTTGGCAAATTTCTCAGCAAACTGAGTCAAGTTAATATTGGATTAATAACGATCAAATTTTCCTCCAACCATCATTTGGATCATTTCAATAATTTTGCTAACTAAATTTCAATAAATTTGCTAACTAGTTATTGCTGTTCAACATGAAAAAAATATTTCTGTATTAATAAGTTAGTCAGGAAACTTACTGCATGCACTTATTTTTTCTGTAGCTTTCCAGCCAACTCAGTTAGATTGTCTAGGTAAACAATTGTATCATCAACTCATAATGGTAGTTTTACCCTTTTCCAGTGTGGATTCCTTTTCTTTCTCTCAACTTCTCTCTTAAGTGAAAACCCTGTAGATCAACCAAGATGTGGGAGTAGAAAGACCTCATCTCCTCTTACAAGCACATCAAAATCACTACTTGGAGAATAATCATCTATGAAAAAGACTGCAACCTATCAGAAAAAGATCTACAACTAAAGGCAGAAAGACAAACCAAAATGAGATAAGTAGGAGGGGCAGACTCTCTATATAATCAAGTCCCATCACCTCAGGTGAGCTACCCACAAAACTGGAGAATAATTGTAGTCAGAGGTTTCCCTAAGAAGTGAATGTTTCTGAGCCCCACATTGGGCTCCCCAGCCCAGGGGACCTGCACCAGGAAGACAAGCCTCTCTTCATCCGTGATGTATACATGTGGATGCTGGCCAGAGCCCCTTTACCAGTTTGTCATGACAGTTTCTTCTGGGAGAGGAAGAGGGGACCTTGGGGAAGACCTGGGATGACTTTGAGTGAGTAAAGCAATTAGGCTGTGCCTTGCAGATGCTCACATCTCCAAGGAGAGCTCTACCACAAGTGCCCATGGTATTAGGGGCACACCTGTATCCTGTGTGCCTTGCTCTCTGGGTTCCCTGTGGACACGGCCTCAGCCACCACTTCAGCCTGAGTCTCAGATAGTATATATATGTCCAGGTAATTCAAGTGGTGTAATTCTGCATGTGCATTCTCTCTGCAACGTTGTGAAACCTCACTATTGGATTATTCCATCAGCTGATATACATCTAATTCTAAAACAACAAACATATAAAATTTCCCTGCTATACCATGCCATTTCTCTGCTTTCCTTTAGAGGGCTGTCTATTTTGCTGTCTCCACTTCCTTAGCCACAGCATTCAGATGAGAGAAAGAAATAAAGGTATTCAAATTGGAAGGGAAGAGGTACAACTGTCATGATTTGCAGACGGCATGATACTCTCTATAGAGAACCCTGAAGTCTCCGCCCAGTTAACACTCTTTTAATCATGACCTTGGACATGAAAAGCAGACTATCACCAGGATCCCAGCAGTTTTGCATGTAGTTTATCCTGATCACAACTTCTCCCTTCCCCTAAAAGTAATGACTGTCCTGACATTGGTATAACATCTTCTGTGCATGTCTTTATAGATGTATCACCCACACATGTTTTATAGATGTATCATCCACACGTTAGTAGACTTTAGTTTTGCCAGTTTTTAAAAAATTGTATGTCTTTTAAGTCTCTGAATCTAGAGACTCCCCCTCCATCACTCTTCTTTTTCTTTATAATTCATTTAAGACAATTATAAAGCTGTTTGGGTTTGCTGATGATATCCTTAGGATTTAGTTCAAAATATTCTCTGTCCTCTGTATTTTTTACAAAACAGTAGCTGTATCCAGAGGTTTGACCACATTCACTTTGATCTTTTTAGCAAGACCTTGGTGGTCTTTGCACCCGGAGGTACAAAACATCTCTCTCTTTGTGGTAACAGCCTGATGCTCAACCCTAGATCTCTTAATTCACTGGGGTTTGTAAATTGGGGATATTCTACGTCTATCAATTCTCACTGATGTATTAGCTAAACAAATTCTACAAAGGGACATTTCCCCTACTGTTTACTTACCACTGATGGAGTTTAGAGAAAAAAAGGCACAATATCAGATTCTCCTTTAAACTTTAATGGACCCTTTGTCTCCATCATTTATTTGAAAAACCATTCTAGTCGCGATCATCTTTAAAGTACCTCTTGCCAAACCCATTAATAAATTCTCAGAATCTTACATAATTTGATCCCTTGATAGCATTTGCCATGGGTACTCATTCCCACCTTTTTCAGTTTTCTTCTGAGACACCACATTCTCCAACCATCCTTCCTACTTCATCAAAGGCCCTTCTCAGTTCCCCTTTCAAGAGTCCACCTCTCTTCCTCACTTTTAAATGGTAGAGAGGCCCATACTCCTAAATTTCTATCTCTAACCGCAGTTAGAGATAGGGCAGAATTCTAGGGCAGTACAGCCGCTGGGCTGTATGCCATTTCATCAGGGTGTCAAATAGTTTCAGACTTTACCTGGCCCCCTGTACTCCCCTGAACCTGCACCCCTTATTTTTTCCAATCTGTCAGCAACACCAGAGTTTGCTCAGAGGCCATTTAGCTTCTTTCTATCCTGCATCCACAGTTTCAAAATCTGCCCTTAATTGAATCACTTCTTACCTTCAGAGATAGGTGTTTTGTCTTTCTTTAGCCCAGTCTTGAACTTCTGCTTTAGCAAATATAAGGTAGAAGATTAGGCTTATCATGTTATTGCCTATCATCAGGAGGAAGATTTTAAGCCAGGGAGATTCTGCATCCTGAGGAATTAAAGTACAAAAAATTATAAACTACTGTTGTGTTTTGTAACATTTAAAATGTAGTGTTAATATAGGCTTGATGCAGGTCACTTAAACATGGCAAAACATTCTAAATAGGAACAAAAAGTTAAATTTCACTGTACAGAGATAATCACCATTTGACTTATGGTTTGTGTCTATGTACATATAACTTTTCATATGTAAAAAGGACTTTGCATGAATATAGTGCTAAAGCCAAGAATGCATATGGTTTTATATTCAGAAATATCCTATAAACGTTTTTGTATATTAGGAAATATTTGACTGTATCATAACTGTCTCTGACTAGTAATCCGGAATTTAGATTTATAAAATTTATAAGAGCATCCCTTATTTCTTTAAAGTTGTTTTCACTTTTTGTTGCTATAAGTTTGAATAAGTTGGTGATTAATTACAAACACAGCAATGCTTTTGAATAAGATTTATCAATTACTCTTATTTATAAAAATGGTTGATACATTTTCTCTTTCAGACTATTAATATGATCAGTTTCATTAATACATTTTATTAATAAATAGAGCCACTTTACTTTCTTAGAAAAGGGCCTACTTGATCATGATGTTGTACATATTTTAATATATTGGGGAATTCTATGCACAGGTAATTTATTTTTGGCATCCATATTCAAAGATTACTTTAAACTTCAGTTACATTTCAGATTTGTTTTACCACTTTGCTCTTTACTTTTTGAACAGCTGAGGTTAATTAAATTTTATGCAGTTAAATGCAAAATGCATTGTGATTGCATTTTGGTCTCTGGTGTCATGCTTTTGAAGGATGGATGTCCTGTGTGAAGTTTAAATAATTATTAACTCCTATTTTACTTTGGTAGCTTTATTATATCCTTTCTTCATTTACATTTGTTATTATCCATAATTAACTTGGGGGTAAATATGAGAACAGAATGTAATTTTTTTTTTTCAAGTGGGCTCACCACTGTGTTTTTAAAGAAATCAATCCATTCCTTCTGGTTTGAGACGAAACTTTATTATAAAGAATGTGGTTTTTTTTTTTTCCCCAGAACTTGATCAAATCATCACTAGTTTCATTTAAAATATAATTAGGAGTAGAAGTTGAAAAAAATGTTTCTTGCCAAACTAGACATTAAATATATTTAATTATAATGATTTCTATAATTAAAACATGCTGAATTTGACAGCTAATATGTAAACAGTGAAGAAAAAAAGAATCAAGATGCGTTTAGAAATTTAATGATAATAAAAGTTTTGATAATTTTAAGTGAATAGAATTTATTGTCATTTGGAATTGAAGTCCAACCTAGAAATTTAATGTGTGTATCCCTACTAATATTTTCACCGATGTTGATCAATAAGTGTGCAATCTTCTTCATATGGACTTTGTACAGTTTTCAAAATACTCATAGGTATTTTGCAATATTAGTTGACACTGTGCTTATTGATTGATACTGTGCTTCAGAGTTTTCCACATTATGCTATCTAACTTTGATTTCACACCCCCACCCCCTGCCGGGAAGATAATCACAATCTCTGTCCATAGTGTTGTATTTTTCCTCTGCACTTACATGGTGTATATCAATAATTTAGTTTTCTTGACAGGTGTGTTTGCTAGCATTTTCAGAATGCTAAACAATAGGATGGCTAGCAATACGCTTTTATTTTTCCTGATTTAAAAGTATATGAGAATAAAACTACTAATAGCTGTTATGCATTGCATGCAAACATCTAGTACTCCCATGAATGATCTGATGTGGTAATTACCTTAACTCCATGAAGTTTGTGTCATCTTAGGCATTTACAGCTAGAGACACTGAGATTAAGAAGTGTTTCCAGGTCACATATCTTGTAAGTAGCTAAGACTTGAACAAGATAGTTTTTTTGCTGGAGAAATTGAAACTCCTAAGAAACTGTTAGGCCTTCCCTTGTGGCTCAGCTGGTAAAGAATCTGCCTGCAGTGCGGGAGACCTGGGTTCGATCCCTGAGTTAGGAAGAGCCCCTGGAGAAGGGAAAGGCTACCCACTCCAGCATTGTAGTCTGGAGAATTCCATGGACTGTGTAGTCCATGGGGTCGCAAAGAGTCAGACATGATTGAGCGACTTTCACTTCACTGTTAAGTAGCTGATTCTCAATGTTTCTAGTATTTTTGTGTAAATGTTTTTTTCCCTGATATCATCATCTTTGGTTAATGTTTACTTCATCTTTTTATGCTATTCTTACAAGTTTCAGTGTTTCTATGTCTATTTTAGGTATGTGTGTTATATATTTTTTATTTATATAATATTTATGTATTTTATATAAATAATTTCTCTATGAGGTATGCAACTGTGGATTTCTGTTTATCCTACTTGTCATTATTGGGTTTCTTAAAGGTGTGAATTGCTGTCTTTCTGTAAAACTAGAAAACAATCACTTTTTCTTCAAATTTAACTTCTGTCCTATTCTCTTTTCTGGAACTCCAGTTAAATGTATGTTGGGCCTTCTCCTTGAGTCCACATATTCTATACCTTCTATATATTTTTAATATGATTCACTCTGGATAGATCCTCCAGAAAGGTCAAGATAAAGTAAGTTATACTACAGATATTAATGCCCCCTCCCCAACCCTTCACAAATCCTAGTGGCTTTTAATGGCAGAGATTTGGTTTTTATTTAAACCAAAGGTTCATAGTCAGCTTCCCCAGTGACTCAGTGATAAAGAATCCATCTGCCAATGCAGGAAATGCTGGTTTGATCCCTGGGTCAGGGAGATCCCCTGGAGAAGGATGGCAGCCCACTCCAGTATTCCTGCCTGGAAATTCCCATGGACAGAGGAGCCTGGAGTCACAAAGAGTTCGACACAACTTAACGACTCAACAACAACAACAAGGTTCATGGCAAGTTCGCGAGAGATCATGTTCCATGTCTCTTCATTCCTGGCTCCTGGTTGATGGATTTGCAGTTGCTGTTCTGACTGTTGCCAGTTGCTGTGTCAAAGCAAGAAAGTAGTCTGTTGATTCTTAATGCTTGTCTTCAGAATGAACACATATCACTTTCTCTCATGTGTCATTGGTCAAAATAAGTTATATAAAATACATCTAGCTTCAAGGAAATGGGAAATCCCCAAGAGGAGAACAAGAAAAATTACTGTATCTGCAATAATTACTTCCCAGCCTGCCCTCTGCTCCACAAATGGATTCACTTACCTTCCTCTATGCCAAACACACTAATCAAGCGGGACCACTCCACAGGCCCTCCAGCCCTACCTTCACTTGCTTCCGAGCCTCATTGAAGAATATTCAAATATTCATCAGGACGTGCCTCCCAAACTGTCTGCCTAGCAGTGTGTCATCAGCATTGGTGTGTGTGTGTGTTCATTCGCTCAGTTGTGTCTGACTCTTTTTCGATCCCATCAACTGTAGCCTGCCAGGCTCCTCTGTCCATAGGATTTTCCAGGCAAGAGTACTGGAGTGGGTTGCCATTTCCTACTCCAGGGTATCTTCCTGACCCAGGGATTATACCCACGACTCTCATATCTCCTGCAATGGCAGGTGGATTCTTTACCACTGAGACACCTGGGGGTTGTGTCAGCATAACTAAGGATCTGCAGTTTCTGTTGGTCTCCCAATCCTCCTTTTCTGAAAGGAAATACTTATTGCAGCTATTGAATTGCTATGCTACCATTAGATATAGCATGATAGAGCATGTAGCCCCTGGTATAGAGGGTTCTCCCCCAATGAAGGGGTGGATACATTCTGCACTTTGAACTTGATGCCATATCTAGATGGGACTTTGGGTGTCTGTTGATTTCCTTATAGAAGGAGTAAAATTGCTGTGCATTTAAGTTTTTATACATTTTCAGGTCTTTAAATTGTCTTAAGAGAATTGGTCCAAATTCCTTACCTTTCCCATGAATGGAAGCAGAAACCTCACAAATTCTCTTATTAGATGTATTTTATCTGAATTTTTAATTTTTATATTTTTAATTGCCAGAAGTTAGATTTAGCTCTTTGTTAAACCTTATGTTTCTTATATGTTAATCCTTTTAGTTCTTTAAATGTATACATATATGTCCAATATCTGACCTGATACTGTGGTTTTTATTCTTCTCTCACATGACATTTCATTTCCTCAAGCATTTTGTAATTTTTGATTGATTGTGAAATCATATTCACCAAAACTTTATGCATAAGAAATTCTGGAGGATGAATTTTAGGGTTAGTTTCTTCAGAAAAAAAAAATTATTACTTTTTCTAGACATCTGTGGACTACTTGAAATTAATTTTTTGGCTTATGGCATTAGGACCCAACAGAGTTTGAATTAGGGTCTGAAATCCTTGTGAATAGTTTCTTGTTTCAAACATTCCAAGGTGTCTTTATTCAGATCCCCTCTCCCTTTGTAGCTGAGGCGCAGACACACAAGTGTCCTTACTGGGCAGAGACAACTTCAGACAGCTCTGGAGTCGTGTTTCTTGCCACCTTTTGGGAAAGTCAGGTCAGAAGGTCCAAATGAGTTCATTGGAAGGCTGAACTGGCTGAGTGGGCTACATGCTCAGGAGGAAAAAACACATCCTGGTCTCTAAGAGTTCTTTTTTATTGAGGCCACCTCGCTGACCATGGAGTCTCCATGGTTATAGTGATGTTTTCAGCCTTTCTGATACCATAAATCCTAACACATGATGGTGGGGGGCTGCCAAAGTTGTGGGATAAGGAGCATTTGGAGGATTTTCCTGTACACTGCTATTTCTCAGCTTGTAGATACATGGTAGTAGTGGTATCAGTTTGTAGTCCCTAGTGATTACAGTTTTATGTCAGCATTTTCATTTTGGCTCTTCTTTGTGAGTGGTTTTGGGGGTATTATTGCTTGTGTCTGTTTGTCCATAATAACTGAAGCTATAGATCACCCAGCATGGGCAATTTCCCCAAGGCAGCCAGTGGCTTTGCTGGTCATTTACCTCTCTGGAATCAAGCCCTTCCTTCATTTTCAGTCTCCGAAATTTTCCCTTACGTTTTTTTTTTCAAGGTCAAAGTGAAAGTGACCTCAGTCGTGTCTGACTCTGTGACCCCATGGACTATACAATCCATGGAATTCTCTAGGCCAGAATACCTAGAGGAGTATTCTGTACTAGGAGTGAGTAGGGAGTGAGTAGTCTTTCCCTTCTCCAGGGGATCTTCCCAACCCAGGGATTGAACCCAGGTCTCCTGCATTGCAGGTGGATTCTTTACCAGCTGAGCCACCAGGGAAGCCCTTTTCAAGGTCAGGCATGCCTTTAACATGATTATTAAAATTTGATAAGGCACTTAAATTTCTTTGAATTTATATTATTAGGTTCTGGAACCACAGAATTCATCAAATTATGTTGGCAAAGATTGTACAGCCATTTGAATCCAGTGGGCTGGAGAAAGTATATTCAGGTGTTACAACAGTCATCGTATCAGAACAATAAATCCTGGTCAAAGATAAACCAAGCTAGCAAATAGTAAAGTGAAAGTTGCTCAGTCGTGTCCAACTCTTTGCAACCCAATGGACCATACAGTCCATGGAATTCTCTAGACCAGAATACTGGAGTGGGTAGCCTATCCCTTCTCCAGCGGATCTTCCCAACCTAGGAGTCAAACCAGGGTCTCCTTCATTGCAGGTGGATTCTTTACCAACTGAGCTAACAAATAATAAACTTATTATTAATAGTTAGTGGGTAAATAATCTGTGGCTTAAGAAGAAAAGTCAGCCCTTGGCTGAGAGGAGACTCTGCCTTGGGCCCGCCGGTGTAATAAACTGCGCTCCACTAAAAAAAAAAAAAAAAAAAAAAGAAGAAAAGTCAGAGGAAATGGGATGGTTGAGGAATGGTTTCCAATGATCACCTGAGTGACTATGGTGATTTTGCCCCCAGGCAAACAGCTCTGGGAATTGAGTTTCTTTACATGATACTATCAATTTATACAATATTCCTTCCTTCAGAATTGTCCATATATTTATCATCTCTTGCCTCTTTTCCTTTTCATATCTCTAATCTATCATTTGGGATAAATTTATTTTTCCCTAAAAAACTACCTTTAGCTTTTTTTTCTCAGTGCTAGCTTACTTTTGATGAATTCTGTTTTTTTTTTTTTTGAAAATGGATGCGTTTAAACTCCATTTTTTATGGCGGATTTTTTTTTTTTTTTTGATGGACTGTAGAATTCTAGACTAGCAATACCAGAAAAGTCGTTTTAAGTTTTTGGTTTTTTTTTTTTCATTTTTAAAAGGAGAATTTCAAGTAACTTTGTCTATGGAAACAGAAGCCAGCCTTCATAGAATTGTTTCGTTTGGTCATTTTAAACTTGTCTTTGTTCCTGATTTTTCATTCCTTTCCTGACAAAACTATGTCTTATTACTTATATTACCATTCACCCAGTCAACTATTTTGATCAAGGCACACATTAATTGTTAAAAAGCGCAGAAGTCCACCTCTGTTTCAATAACCAATAGTTAAAGTTACCAGCATAA
Organism: Cervus canadensis; assembly: GCF_019320065.1. Taxonomy (NCBI): domain Eukaryota; kingdom Metazoa; phylum Chordata; class Mammalia; order Artiodactyla; family Cervidae; genus Cervus; species Cervus canadensis. Next base: position 23,571,388 of record NC_057413.1, on the reverse strand, counting down.
TTAGTTGACATATTACAAGAAAGAAATTGTATCATCTATGAATTTGGAGGCAATGCTTGATTTGACCAAGTTTAATATGACAGAGAATCTCATAACTCACCTCTTGATGATGTCTCCTCTGCAATTTACTATATGCATTACCTTCTTTTTCTGTAGTTAATATTAGAAAAGTAACTACCCATGTCTTGATGTTCCTTACCTCACTAAGGATGATTCCAATCACAGTGGAAGAAATGAGTCCTCCTGTTAGTCCAATTACATTTGTAATTCCTCTAAGAAATCCATAATATCTATACAAAAATGAATGACAATACACAAATGTAAAGTAATACAAACACTACAGGAAAAAACATAATGTGTTGAGAGTTTAAGAAAGAAAACTGTTGACTTCCTAAATTTCCCATTCCCACTATTCAAATTCCATTAAAATGTCTGAAAAAAGTATATGGATATATAAATAACGTTCTGGTTGCACTACAGAGTCAGAAAGCTTGGCTTTAACAGTAAAGAATATTAATATATTGAGAAAATGAAAGCATATTAAGAGTGAAATCTATGTTTGAGAAATTCCAAAGGTGATGTGTTTTGGTAATAGGAACTGGTTTGGGATTAATACAAAATTGAAGGGTTCCGTTCATCTGGCCTCTTCTCACCGTCCCAGAACTACTGGCCCCAGTGATTGTTCCCAGGCAAGGAGCAATGATTACTCAGGCAAGGAAACCAGAAACTTGTTTATAAGCAACTGTGATTGGCCAATCCTGAGTGCCAAAACCAACCTCAGCAGAAAATGAGCACTGCAGAAAGCAGGGGAGCCACAGGGAATAACACATAAAATAGGGGTCAAATCTATCAGTCTTCAAGAACAAGGAAGTGCCTTTTGGAGAACAGAATCTGTCTAAACAAGAAATTAGTTCACTTCAGGACTGGGAGTCTGTGACTTTCCTGCCCAACACATTTCACCACCAAAGGTTGTGTACTTTAAATTCTTCCCTTTTGTGAGAGTGAGGGCTTTTTGTCTTTTATTTCCTTGGGTCTATTCTAATCTTTCTCTACCTTTACATGTTGAGTATGAGGGGGAGTGTATAATTTATTAGTTTATGGGTTCCTGATCAAAGAAGCATCACATCTGGGCCTAGAGTCCTTGGTGTATGCTTTTTGCTGTGGTCCCTCTTGCACCAGTCGAAGAATTTCACCTAAAATGCACCCCTGGCCATCCCTCTTAAGGCCGGAACTACAATGGTATTTGATCGTCTTTGACTTTTTTTTTTGACTTTTGTTTTTTTTGACTTTTTGTTTTTGATTCATGAAACATTCTTGGCAAGTGGACCTAGAGTCCCTGGATTGTGGAGGTGTATGTAGTCACAGGGTGGAAATTTGATTTGTCTCTTTTTGAGGGGAGCTGGAGAGTGTCTTTTAATGTGTGAAGAAGAACATTTATGGTTATGAGCAACCACAGGTACAGATTGGGCAGAAACCATCAGTTGTCTGCCGTATTCGTTGCTTCCTTTTTAATTTTAGCAATAGAATCCCTGGGTTCAGGGCCACTTCTGCCTTTGGGAGCGCCTGTCATTTTTGCCTTCAATAAATGTTTATAATATTTATCATATTGTTTACAATATTCTGTTGCTTTATTATGTGCTAAAACTTACTACAATGCACCCTTTTTCATTTCTTATATTGGTAATTTTTTTCCTTTTTCTTGATCTTATTTTATTAATTTTAAAAGAAGCAACTTTGATATTGTTGGCTTTATGTTATCATTTTGGTTTTTTTTTTTGGTCCTCATCTTCATAATTTCTTCCCGTCTACTTTCTTTGGGTTTAATTTGCTACTTTTTTTCCTTACCTACTTGAGATACAAACATGGTTACTGATTTTAAGACTTAATTGTCTATCAGTATATAAGTTTAAAGCTATACCTTTCTCTCTGGGTATGATTTTTAAATGCACCCCACATGCTTATCAATGATATGTCACATTTCATTGTAATGCAAAGTATTTTCTAATTTCAAATGTGATTTCTCCTTTGACCTAAACATTAACTTCAAAGCAATGGGAGTTATCTATTGTTTGCTTTTGATAGCAACCCTAATTTCACTGTCTTTTGCTAGCAACCCTAATTTCACTGTGATTAAAGAATGTATTCCGAGTGATTTCAGTCATTTAATCTTAATTCAGTTTGCTTTATGATTCAGCAGTCCCCAGTGTCAAGAATCCTGAGTGCCATGACAGTTCCTCTGAAAATCATTGCACATCCACAATATGGAGTGATTCACCAACCTGTGATTGGCAAGGTGAGAGCTTTTTATGCTGCATTCCTCATGCCATCCAAACCTCAAATGGTAGGTATTTGATATGGGGAATGAAAACAGTCTTGAGATGGTTTTAATGCTGGACAATTCCCTGGACAGCAGTTAGCTCTAAAATTGCTCAGTTGTGTCCAACTCTTTCCGACCCCATGGACTATAGCCTGCCAGGCTCCTCTGTCCTTGGGGATTCTCTGGGCAAGAATACTGAAGTGGGTTGCCATACCCTCCTCCAGGGGATCTTCCCAACCCAGGAATCAAACCCAGGTCTCTCACATTGCAGGTGAATTCTTTACCAGCTGAGCTATCAGGAAAGCCCTGAGATTGTTTTAATGCTGGATGATTCTCTGGACAGGAGTTAGCTCTAAAATTGCTTCTTCAACTGTAACATCACATGGTAAAAGCATTTTGGAAGTATAAATAGCTGCTGAAGCAGACTTTCAATTTAATTGATTTTATATTTTGATTTAATAATGATTCAGTAGAACCAGAACAAGATTCAGATGTCTAAACTATACTTTAATCTTACATGGAGGGAAATTGAAGAGTACATGACCCATCCATCAGTCAAAAATAATTAAAAAACATTTTGGAGCCTCCCTTTAAGAATGTCAAGGGGATGACAGTGCCTTCTTAATGCATCACATAGCATCTTTAGAATCCTCTGTGCTTTTCCACTCTTGCTACCCACCAAAGAGATGGTCACTACATTTCCAGGTCTGCTCTGTCTCACTCCATTTCCCAAACAATATTCTCATGGAACCACATCTGTATCTCTTCTTATTCCTTCCAGACCTTCTTTCTTGTCATCTTGGTTCTACTCAAACAAATGTAATCATTTGCCCATTCCTCAGTTCTAGCAAAGATCAAATTCCCCTAAAAGGAAAATTTAGTAATTTATCTTCTAAGGGAACTCTTTTTAATAGGCAAGGGAGATATATGACTAGAAACATTAGGAATAAATTAACTCATTAATTAAAAAGTTTAAGAATTGTTTGTGACATAATGTATTAATACATATACCCTAAATATTAAGGATGATCTAGCTTAAGAGGCTAATAATATTTCCAAATTGTATATTAGTTTATCTTCTATGACCTTACAAAATCACCTGGCTAACATGGAATTTGGACCCACTGGAATGATGCAACACCAGTCAAGTTCTGTGATATCCAAGCCATTGCTGGCCAAGGTATTTCCCATCCTACTGACCAGGTACTGGTGAATAACACTAGGGAGGCATTGACTACATCTAGGCAGCTCTGGAGGCAGGCAAATCTAGGTATTAATCCTCCTTCTACTTATTACTAATCATGTGACTTTATATACATTCATTTCCCTGGGCTTTGGTTTCTTTTCTCATACTTTCTGGACAATATTATCTTACAGTGGGGCATGTCACATAAAAAATAATAAATGGTTGTTCTTGCTGGTTAGTCACCAAGTCATGTCCAATTCTTTTGCGACCCCATGGACTTGCAGCCCACCAGGCTCCTTTGTCCATGGGATTTCCTACCTAAGAATATTGGAGTGGGTTGCCATTTCTTACTCCAGAGGATCTTCCTGACTTGGGGATTGAACGCCCATCTCCTACATTGGCGAGCGGATTCTTTACCACTGAGCCAACAGGGAAGGCCCCCAAAATGGTAGCTATTTATAATTTTCTTAATCTATCTGTAGATACATTTTTAATTTACCTGGTTCTCAGAGTGCATATGGCCCAACTGGCATTGTGTATTCTGTAGCAAATAATCCTTTTATGTCTTTATATAATTCCAAGTAGTCAGAAAACTTGCAGGCATTTTCAAGGAGGGTCTCAAAACTGAATAAATCAAATGGATACATGTCTTTGTTACTTTGGCCTTCACCTACTGTAGATCTGATGGACAAGATTCTTTACAAAATTGTGACAAATTAGAATATTCTTGGTTGATCTATGCCCCTCTACCCCAGGCTGCAGATTTACAAAACTTCAGAGAATTCTGTTTATATTGGATCTATGTTCTCCGGAAAGTGCCAGCCCTGGACAGTGTCCCCTGGAATTGTGCAAACAACAGAACCGCTTCCATCAGTCACACTTATTATATCTAAAAAGGGTATATTATATCTAAAAAGGGTATAGCACAGTAAAAAGAGGAAAAGTTTTTTGCCAGCCAGATCTGGATTATAATCCTAGGTAATATCCAAGCCAGTGGTGAGATCTTAGGCTGATAATCAAGTATCTGAATGTCAGTTTCCTTAGTTGCAAAATAAATATTGCTAATTGTTGGTTGAGGAGTGATAATATATACTTTTTATGTCTGACCTGTATCAATGCTTCTTCAGAATGTTTGGCCTGTTGACCATCAATTCCAAAATAGTTGGAATCTTAAAAGATCCTTGAGTACTTAGATACAAGAAAGAGATTTTAAAAACCTACCTGGGAGCGATATCCACGATATTTATCATTAGTCCACCCATAGCAAAGCTTCCTGTTGAATTAGCAAGTATCAGGAAAATTACAGTGCTATAGAAGTTGGAACTCAGGTAAAGCAGGCAGAGGCTGAAGAGGGAAGGCAGGAGAAGTCCTGGGGAATGATTCAGACAACAGTCAGGTGCATGCCAAAGATGGGGGATACCCCAAAATACTTGAACGTATTGGCTATTTCTTACCTAGCGAGGTGAAGAGTTTCCGGATGGTGACTAGACTGAAAGTATTCCTGGTCTGGAAGATGTCTGCCATATAACCTGCTAGGACAGCAAAAATCCAGGCAAACAAATGGGGGATAGAAGACAGCAGCCCATTCTGAGGAGGAAATGTTATTGTGAGTGAATATGAGAAATGGAATAATCCCTACACTGAAATTCAGTATCAAAAATTTGTATTATCACACAGGAAACAATCAACATGCAACCCCAGAATTATTTCATGCTACCCAAGAGAAAGAGAAAAATAGTTTGGAGGTCAGAAACAGACATCACAATCTGCTTAGTTTTCTATTGCATTGTCTTGGGACCTGAAAGTTCTAGATGGCAGAGAGGAAGACTAAGTTGGAGATGGGAAATGCTATCCCTGAGGAAAATGACAAATAATAACGATAATAGAAGACATGTATATGGTGCTTATTCTGGACCAGCTGCTGTTAATCTTTGCAACAAATCCGTGGTCTAGTGGAAGATTACACTGAATCATACAGAGCTTAAAAGACCTTAGTGTCACGCTAGTCCCTAGGCTGGGTAGTTGGAAGTTCATTATAGAATGTCTCAAAGTGGCAAGCCCAGACTCCATTTCTAAAGGAGTCTTTCCTGGTTATTATGGCATCAAGCAACAGAAGGTTTCAGGCGTTTGTACTTTTTCAAGTCAGAAAAGCAATGAGAATGGCAGTCCTTTCAGAGCAAGATATGAGTCACGGGTTCCCAGGACTCTTTGCCTCTCCCCTGTGGAGAGGATTGGTATGAGCTGTGATGAGTGGTATACTCTGGCCAATTGACTTTCAGGGGAGAATCCGCATCCCTGCCGGGAACAATGGTATTGAGCTAAGGAATACACAGAGGTTATTATTACAGGGAATGGGAGATATGGAATCTGTGGGAAGCTGGGTGGTGTGTATTTTTGTGGGAGTGCTAGAAAGGATGTCTACACTTTTGTTCTGGGCACTGTTAACATAATAATCGGAAATGGTGAAATCTCTAGGTAAAGAACATCAGCTAAATATTATGAGTGCTAAGTCGCTTCAGTCATGTCCGACTTTGAGACCCTATGGACTATATCCTGCTAGGCTCCTCTGTTCATGGGATTCTCCAGGCAAGAATACTGGAGTGGGTTTGCGTTGCCCTCCTCCAGGGGATCTCCCTGACCCAGGGACTGAACCCACGTCTCTCTGTCTCTTGCATTAGCAGGCAGGTTCTTTACCACTAGCGCCCTCAGAAGCCCAAATAGTATAGGGACGGGCAAGAGCTAGGACTACAGTCATGGGAGAAAAAGACATGGGCACAAAGTCCTTCATAAAGTGAAGAGGAAAAGGTGTATTTACCTCTTTTACATCGACATGAAGCTTGTAGTCAATATATATTGGTGTATAAATACTCAGGAAGGTATTTGACCAGAAAAAAGCAAAACCACAGAGGGAAATGACCCAGAGTGGAGCAGACTTCAGCATAGCTTTGATGGGCACTTTGATGGGTGTACTTGAGCTGACCTGGAAGGGAACCCATTAATCATTAGCACATTAGGTCAAGCTGGAACACATTTCATTTGGCACAGAATCTGGGAGATACCAAAGTGGAGCATGCGGATTCTACCTGCTGGGTGAGAGCGGATGTGATGTATTCCTTCTCTCTGATGCTTATATATGGGTGGTCCTTTGGGTCCTCATAAAACAGAATGAACCAGAGAACACTTAAGGCGCAGCCACAAGCACCTATCAGAGCAGGACAAATTAGAATTGAAATTGCTCTGTCCGTAGTGAGTTTCTTTTCCAAATGGGCACTTTTCATTACTGGTCTGAGAACCTGGACCTCCTCTTTCTTTTTGGAACTTTGCAACAAGGCTTAAATTTTTCATAATTTTCTTTGTATCCACACCTGCCTCTTCCAACAGAGTGAATTTTGCAGAAATGGTAGCAAACCCTCTGGCCTCTCCTGATTTCTTAGCCTCTATTATTCTCCATGCTCTCACACCATTATCTCTACAGATTACCATTATCTCTACAGATTCTTAATGTGTTCTACCGTGAGAGGGGGGTGTAACTGGGCTCATACAAGGCTTGACAATCACCTGGTTTTGAGAAGCAGGCCTTGGCCATACTCCTAAGATGCAGTCTAGGCCTTCAGGATCGTCCAAGTCCCATAAGTGTCTGCCAAATTGTTTGCTGCTTTTGAGTTTTTTATACTAATGACCTGATCATAAGGAATCCTCTGTTAGGATAGGGAATGTGTATTGCTTAGTAGTCAGGCTTCCAGAAATGCATTCATTCATTTGACAAATGCACTGGTTAAATGCCATTATGTACCATGTACCATTCTAGGTCATGGGAATGCAGCAGTGAATAAAGCAGACACACGCCCTGCCTTTACAGAGTTTACTTTCTAATGGATGAGAGAGATAGTGAATAGTAATTAAGCAAAAGGTAGTAAATGTCAGTGACAAGAGCTAGGGAAGAGAGTTATGGGGAGAGGAACAAAGGAGCACTATGTTCAGGGAAAGTGAGGACACCGACATGGGCACAGACACTCTAGGCTGAGGGAGAAATAAGTGCCAAGGCCCAGAGTTATGAAGCCGGTGTCACTGGACAGGGAGCAAGGTGAGGATGGTAATGGATGAGGATGAGAGGTAATGAGATCAGACCATGTGGAAAGCTGGAGCCATTGTAGGATCTCAGACTTTTGCAACACGCTTTAAGACAACATTAAAAGAATAGTTTGACAGAATACCATTTCCACCTCATTCTGTGACCTGAGTGCCCAAACCCAAGGCAAAATGTAAATAGACATGAACATCTAATAAATACACAGGAAATACAATATATTTCTCTGAATTACTGTAGCCAGTCCTTAGAAAACTCATTTGATGCTATTAGCTTTCTTTCAAAATGGGAAAATGGATGCTCAGAAAGGTCTATTTACTTGCTCAGGGGCACATGGTTAGTAAGTGGTAACTGACACTTCAGCATGGATTATATTGTCTAGAGAGGGAAAATAGCTGTAGAGAGGAGACTGGAGAACAGCTTTGAAGAAAAACAACAGTTAGTGGCAAGCAGAAGAGGAGAATCTCTGCAAGTCTCTGCAAAAGAGACTGAGAGGAAATGGCCAGAAGGATGAAGTCCAATGCAGGGACAGCAGGACCACAGCAGCTGAGATGAGAAGGAAATGCCTGATCACGGAGGTTCAGCGCATGGAGTCAAAGGTACAGGCACCAGGGAAAGAATGGTATTGTTGGGTTGATTGATGGTACTTGTTCAGGTCAAATGTGGACTGAAGAACTTCAACTTGATTTATGGGCATTGAGGCTTGGACAGTTCTAACATTTGGGAGGCATATAAGGAGCTTGGAAGTCATCATCAAATGTTGAACAAACTAAACATCAGACAGTGCTTCTTTATCTGGCAGAGAATTGAGGTCACAGGGCAAACCACTGCCCCCAAACCACTGCCCTCCTATCTCTAGAGAGACAGACAGACAGAGGCAGAGAATTACAAGTTCCCAGAACAGAAGCCCAGAAACAGAAAATTCCAATGGAACCAGTCAGTAGTAGAGTAGGAAAACCTAGCATATGATGGTTTACCATAGGTTCAGTGTGGACAACTTTGAGAGATGAAAAATCTGGGTGGGAGGGGGCCCAGGCCTAAGCAGACCTCCCACACTTTTGTGAGTTTTATTTCCAGAAGACCTGCCAGATTCTCACAGTGAATATAAGAAGAAAATCTCTTAATCCTTCTAGGAGAGGATGGGCAAAGTAGCCATTCTTAATTACATCTAGAGCATTCTGTTCTTCACAAAAACTACTCAAGGGGAAATTATTTTACCAGAGCCTCACCAACTTAAGGAAAGGGAAACGCCCAACTCCAGACCCTTCTTCCAGTCTCACTTAAGGAGGGGGAAAAAAACAAAACTGAGAACTTGTGAAGCTCAGGGGTGCAGGCTCACCAAAACCGAGACCAAATCATTGACCACAGAACACTTTCTCCCAACACACACACCTTACCACCATAACAGAAGAATCCTTGCATGTTAGTGGGAATCCATCTAGAATTGCATGTCCCAAACCTTATTTAATAAGTCTCTAGAGAAACTAAAAAAACTACAGGAAAGACAAAAACAAAGATACCAGAGGAAATTGTAACCTCTGAAACTTAGAGCACACAGTAAGCCAGATTAACCTGTAACCAGTAAAACATAAAACCTCACACTAAAGGGCTATTTATTTCAGTTCATTTTAGTGTATTTTGTTGAGCTTTCAACAAGAAAACCATGAAGCATAGAAAAAGACACACACACACACAAAACAGTTTGAAGAGACAGAGTAAGCATCAGAACTAGACTCAGATATTAGCAGAGGTATGGAATTATGAGATCAAGAATTTAACACATGATTAAAAAGCCTGTGAAAAAGACAACATACAAGAATAAGTAGTAATGTAAGTAGAGAGACAGATTCTAACAATCAAAAGAAAATGCTGTAAATTAAAAACATGGTAACAGAAATGAAGAATGCCTTTAATGGGCTCATTAATAGATAGACATGGTTGAAGGAAAAAAATCACTGAACTTCAAGAAATGTCCATATGAATTTCCAAACCTGAAATGCAAATAGAATAAAAGAATTAAAAAGAAAAGAATATCCAACAATTGTGGGACAACTACAATGGTGTAATATATGTGTAGTGGGAATATCAGAAAGAGAATAAGAGAAAGGAACAGAAAAAATATTTGATGACTAATGGCAATGATGAAGAGCAGTGAAACTGAGAGGATGGAAGACATATTTTCACATTATGGCTCGGCCATTTGCTCCCTGTGTGTATTGGAGGCTCCCTATAGATCCACTGTCCACCCTTCTTTACCCTTCTTTGGCCACAGATTGGCTGACTTCAATGAACATCAACAAGCCCCCATGTCCTCTGCTTTCCAGATAGATTTGGGCAGAAGCAAGCCTAAGCAGAAGATTAGAAGGAGAGACTTGAAGGAGATTAGGGTGTCTCCTTCCCTAGTTATGACCTTCCCCATCATTGCCTCTATACTCCCTTTTATGAAAAGTCACAGGTCCTCTCAATGTAGATATCTCTAAAGGACTCTCTCTTAGTAGATTACCATCAATTACTCCCTTGCTTGCCCCTTTGGACCTGGGGATGGTATTAGCTTCTGTTTTGCTAGCACCAGATCACTCCTCTAACTCTGATTCTGCCACATCTTAATACCATTTAAAATAATCACTTCATAAATAGATCCCTCTGCATTAAGCCTCTATATTGTTCTTTGTCTATCAAATGAGTATAAAAGTACTCATCCACAGTCCCTTATTGACAAATTTAAAATCAAGATTTGAAAGTGATTTTCTAACTTATCTGGAAACCCCAATCCTTTATAGTTTTTCATTTATTCCAATTTGTTGAGAATTTCATGTGTCACTCTAGAAACTAATGTGTTTGATTATGAGATGATAGGGCTTCCCTGGTAGCTCAGCTGGTAAAGAATCCACCTGCAATGTAGGAGGCCCCAGTTCGATTCCTGGGTCCGGAAGATCCTCTGGAGAAGGGATAGATTACCCTTCTTGGGCTTCTCTGGTGTTTCAGCTGGTAAAGAATCCACCTGCAGTGTGGAAGACCTGGGTTCGATCCCTGGGTTGGGAAGATCCCCTGGTAAAGGGAATAGCTACCCACTTCAGTATTCTGGCATAGGGACTGTATAGTCCTTGCGGTCTCAAAGAGTCGGACATGACTGAGCAACTTTCACTTTCACATAAGATGATGTACCAAATCGTGCTTGGGATGTTAAGTATACATAGTATACTCATACTATGTTTGAGCTGTTCTGATCATCCCTTTCCCCATGAGTTTACGTAAGGGATATGTTTCTATAGCATTGATGTTATAGAGTTGTGAAATTATATACAATAATGCCTGTATAGTTCTGAGCGTGATGTCTTGCTTGCAATAACAAATTAAGGAAAGTTGACAGCTCTTTTTCCTTCAATGTGATTTATGATTTTTAATATTGTTAACTTCATATAAATTATTAAATTTTGCATTTAATTTTAGGTTTTTTAGACCTCTAAATAATGACTGGGATTTTTATAGAAAGAGACTCACCAAAAATATAAAAGACCATGGGCCATCCCAGGGAGTCACAGATGAATCCAGTGATAAGCAGGACAATACAGGGTCCTAGTAGAAGTCCTAATCAGAAGGCACAAGGAACACCCCTAATGAATGCAGGTATCCGGAAATGGAGATAATGTAGCTTCATGGTGGCAGTGAACAACTTCTAGTGAAATATTGATATAATACCAAACAGAAGAAACTAATGAAATATTTGCTTTCTTCTCTTTTTGCTGTTGTTAGAGATAAGGAAACCTCTTCTCTGTCCTAGACAGTTTCCACATATTTAAAGCGTGGATGGTTTCCAAAGCCCTTGACAGTTCAAAACACACATATTTCTTATGTTTTAGGGCAGAACATGCTACAATGAGATGACAATGGGATTAAACATTCTAGGCCCTAAGTCATTACCTGACAAACTCAGAGAAGTAAGTCGCGTTAGTTCCAAGGGAGGAGCCCACTTGATCCATATTACTTGCTGAGTTGTTAAGGTTATCCCCTGAAAGAATGATTAGAACATTTGATCTCTGACATGTTCTGTGAATTTAAACTCTAGTTTTTGCATTATCTTTTTATTTTTTTAATTGGAGAAAAATTGCTTTACAATGTTGTATTGGTTTCTGCTGTATAAGAATGTGGGTCAGCCATAATTATATGTATATCCCCTCCCTCTTGAGCCTGCATCTCCCCGACTCATCCTGCCCCTTTAGGCCATCACAGGGCACCAGGCTGGGATCCCTGTGTTAGACAGCAACTTCACACCAGCTATCTATTTTCACTTAGTAGTGCATATATGTCAATGCTACTTTCTCCACTCATCCCACTCTTGCCGTCCCCCACTGGGTCCACAAGACCATTCTCTACGTCTGTGTCTCCATTCCTTCCCTGCAAATAAGTTCCTCAATGCCATTTTCTAGATTCCATATATATGTATTAATATATGATATTTGTTTTTCTCTTTCTGACTTCATTCTTTATAACAGATTCTAGGTTCATCCACCTCACTAGAACTGAATAAAATTCATTCTTTTTTATGGCTGAGTAGTATTCTATTTTGCATTATCTTTATACCTGGAACATTCCCTTGATTACTCGGCATATAATGACCCAAATTTCTCCAAGTTCAGCTGCGAGTGGGAGGAGCAGGGTAAATAGAGAACTGAGAAATAATGCAAAACCAATCATTTTCTTTAAAGAGTATATTCCAGATAAATATCCTGAAGGAATTTGGCTGATGAGTATACCATAGAAGATGGAACTTAACATGATCCCCTGCATGTCAGTGCTCCAGTTATACACAGGGTTCTGAAAGAAAAAAAGGAGACAGGTCTAGTTACTCTGCAAATGATTTTCTATAATGTTCAGGAATGTGGGAAAACTGGTCTTCCAGTCTTCCAGCTTACCTCATGTAAAATATCTGCCCTCTGCCTAATCTCCTCTGTTATATGACTTATCTATTCCTAATAACATCAATTTCTGTGTGTAATTACATTTTATCATTGGCATCCTCAACTATAACGAAGTCCTTGCTATAAAGGGCATCACCTGTTCCTCCCATATCTGCATAGCATAGACATTTAAAACGTTTGTTTTTTAAAAAAATTTAGATGCAATTGGCATATTAGTTTCAGGTGCACAACATGATTGGATATTTGCATATACTGAGAAATGATCACCACAGTAAGTCTAGTTAACATCCATGACAACATATGGTTCTAGTTCTAGTTGTGATGAAAACTTTTAAGATCTACTCTCTTAGCAACTTTCAACTATTCAAGATAGTACTTTTAACTGTAGTCACCATGCCATATGCTACACTCTCATAACTTATTTTATAGCTGGATATTTGCAATTTTTAACTCCTTTTACCCATTTTGCCCAGCCTCCCCAACCCCATGCTACTAGCAACCATTAACCTATTCTCTGTGTCTAGGAGATCGGTTTTGTTTAGATTTCACATATGAATGAGATTATATAGTAGTTGTCTTTGTCTTCATGGCAAATAGATGAGGAAACAGTGGAAACAGTGGCTGACTTTATTTTTCTGGGCTCCAAAATCACTGCAGATAGTGATTACCACAATGAAATTAAAAGATGCTTACTTCTTAGAAGGAAAGTTATGATCAACCAAGACAGCATATGAAAAAGCAGAGACATTACTATGCCAAAAGAGGTCCGTCTAGTCAAGGCTATGGTTTTTCCAGTGGTCATGTATGAACATGAGAGTTGGACTATAAAGAAAGCTGAGTGCTAAAGAATTGATGCTTTTGAACTGTGGTGTTGGAGAAGACTCTTGAGAGTCCCTTGGACTGCAAGGAGATCCAACCAGTCCATCCTGAAGGAGATCAGTCCTGGGTGTTCATTGGAAGGACTGATGTTGAAGCTGAAACTACAATACTTTGGCCATCTGATGCAAAGAGCTGACTCATTTGAAAAGACCCTGATGCTGGGAAAGATTGAGGGCAGGAGGAGAAGGGGACAACAGAGGATGAGATGGTTGGGTGGCATGACCGACTTGATGGACATGGGTTTGGGTGGACTCTGGGAGTTGGTGATGGACAGGGAGGCCTGGCGTGCTGCGGTTCATGGGGTTGCAGAGTCGGACACGACTGAGTGACTGAACTGAACTGTCTTTGTCTGATTTATTTCACTTAGCGCAGGGTCCTCAAGATCCATTCGTGTTGCAGCAAATGGCAAGATTTCATACTTTTATGCCCAAGTAATATTCTATTAAATATTAGTACAACATTTACGTTATCTATTCATTCACTAATGAATACTTAGGATATTGTAAATAATGCTGCAATGAACACAGGATGTAGATATTTTTTCAAGTTAGTGTTTTCTTTTGCTTTGGATAAATACCCAGAAATAGAATTGCTGGATCATATGGCTATTTTTTTAAGAACCTTCATACATACTGTTTTCCATGGCAACTATAGTAATTTACATTATACCACCAATGCACTAGTGTTTCCGTCTTTCTTCATCTTAGCCAATATGATATTTCTTATCTTTTTGATAATATTCATTCTGACAGGTGTGAGGTGATATGGGTTTGAATTACACTTCCATGATGATATTGAGCACATTCTCTTGTGCCTGTTGACAAACTGGACGTTTTTCTCAGAAAAATGTCTATATCGTCTGCTCATTTTTGAATGGATTGAGTTCTTCATATATCTTGGATATTAATCCCTGATCAGATAACATGATTTGCAAATATTCTCTCCCGTTCAGTAGGTTGCCTTTTCATTTTCTTGATGGTTTCCTTTGCCGTGCAGAAGCTTTTAGTTTGATGTAGTCTCACTTGTTTTATTTTTGCTTTTGTTGCAATTGACTTTGATGTCAAATCCAAAAAATCATAGCCAAGACTAATGTCAATGAGTTTTTCACTTATATTTTTAGTTTCATGGTTCTAGGTTTTAATGTTCCAATTTGGATTCATTTTGAGTTAATTTTTGTGTCTCTTATAAGATAGGGGTCTAGTTTTCCCAACACCATTCATTGAAGAGATTGTTCATCATTGTAAATTCTTGACCCCTCTGTCATAGATTAATTGCCCACCTTATGTATGGGTTTATTTCTGGGCTACCTACTCTGCTTCATTGATCAACATGTCTGTGTTTATTTCAATACCATACTTTCTTGATTATTATAGTTTTGGGATATAGTTTGAAATCAGAGGGCTTGATGCCTCTTTGTTTTCCTTTCTTATTATTGCTTTGGCTATTTTGGGTCCATACAAATTGCACTGTTTGCTCTATTTCTGTAAAAAATGTAATTGGAATTTTGATAAAGATTACATCTAATCTTGACTTTTTAACAATGTGAATTCTTCCAATCTATGAGCACAAAATATCTATCCACTTACTTGTATCTTCTTCAGTTTCTTTCATCAGTGTCATGTAGTTTTTAGTGGATAGGTGTTTCACCTTCTTGATTAAATGCATTCCTGCATATTTTATTCTTTTTGATGCAATTGTAAGCGGAATTGTTTTCTTAATTTTATTTCTGCCAGTTTTTTTATTAGTGCATAGAAACACAAAAGATTTTTGTATATTGATTTTGTATCTCACACGTTTACCAAATTCATTTATTAGCCCTAACAGTTCCCTTAGTGAAGTCTTTGGAATTTTCTATATATAATGTCATGTCATCTGCAAACAGTGACAAATTTTCTTCTTCGTTTACAGTTTGGATGCCCCTCCTTCTCTACCTTGCCTAATTGCTCTGGTGAAACCTTCCAACACTAAGCTGAATAAAAGTGGTGGGAGTGGGCATCACTGTTTTTTTCCTGACATTGGTAGAAAAGCTTTCAGATTTTCACCATTAAATATGATGTTATCTGTGGCCTTGTTACATCGCTGGTCTTTACAATGCTGAAGTATGTTCCCTTTATACTCACTTGCTGAGAATTTTTATCACAAATAGATACTACTTTTGTCAAGCCCTGTTGGCCACCAGAGCCAGGTGATCAAGGCAGCAGCTGCTAAAAAGATTAAAAAGAAAAAAAAATTGAGCACCAGAACAGGAATGCCAGGAGAATGTAAAAGCTGCCCCTTTGGGAGATACTGGCTCTCTGGAGTACAGAAGAGAGAACACAAGGATGGCATTCACTGGCTTCCGTCCCCAAAGAGAAGGAACCCCAAGCAGACCCTGATGCGTATGTATTAAATCAGATGCTTGTGCCTCGAGTCAACAGTTTATGGTAAGCAAATAAGCCTCTTTCATAGAATGTCTTGGTGCTTTTCAAACAGCTGCTTCCGTGCTGTGCCATGGGGTAGGTGAGTCCATGGACAAGCCATTTAAGAACCATTTCTCAGCTCCCTTTACCCTTGTGGGACTTGTGTTTGTGAGCCCAGTTGGCTTTCAGAGCTAGACCTTTGGGTGGCTTCTCTCTCAGGCGCAGGGATGATGCCCAATGCGGGGTTCAGACTCTTCACTCCTGAGGGGGGTGTCTTGCTGGGTCACCTTGCCAGGGGTTTACAGTGAGATTGTGTCTCAGCATTTCCTCTTGGTTATGGGCATTTTCTTGTTCTCCCGATGTGTAGGAATATTCAGCTTTTGATTTTTTTCCAGAAGAAAACTTTCCATAGGTATCTGTATATTTGGTGTGTCTGTAGGAGGAGGTGAGTCCAGGACATTTCTACAGGTTCATCTTCAGCATCTCTAATACTTATTTCTTAAATATTACTAAAATACACGCAAACTCCTCTGTAGAATACCATGTAGTACTACATTTACTGCAGTTATTAATTTCCGCTTGCCCCTTCTCATCCTTTTTCTCTATTCAGTTAACCTTGTTCACAAAACAACATATCCCCCTAACAACACACACACTGATCCCAGAGAGCAAAGTAGCAACAGAGAGAATATAAAATCATGAAGAGAAGTTCTCAGGCTGAACTATGGGAATAATTGAATGGGATAATGAAGGAAAAAAGGCCATTTCTCTTTTTTCACTTGGCTCTGACGCCACATGTTTTGTTGTCTGTCTCAGGAGTGGATTCCTCTGCCGGTTTTGGCTAGGGGGTCTTGCATAGTTTTGTTACTTTATTAAATCTGACATAAGAAATTCTTAATATTGAACTTACAGTTTGGACTATGAGGAGGTTGCAATATTTTTGGACTCACTGCACAGGAAGAAATTTTAATTTTAGTAGGTGAGGACAAGATGAAAACTTCTTTGGAAATGTCTAAGATAGTCCTCCTTCTCTAAACTATCTATGTACTAGCATAATTAGTTTATTTTAGATAAAGAATGAATGTTCTAAATGGAACTCTTGGTTGACTATGAAATAATCAACTAGGTAGGAGTTTGTTTGTTTTCTCATCACTATTATCTTGCGTCCTTCATCCTTTGTCTCCCTTTCTCAAATCTCTGTCATCCTATAGCAGTAGATAGTGATGTCTTGTCTGATAGAAAGGACTTCCATTTGAGATTTGGTAGAAGCATCACTTTGAGTATATTGAATATTAATAGTGAGGGGCCTCTATATAGTAGTCAAGTGGCCATGGAAGCTCCAGATCTTTTTCATTGGTGGGAGATTACTCAGAGGATGGAACAAGATGCTCTGCCATATTTTTCTAAATGACAGGTATTTTCCCAAGGGAATCAATATTCACCTTTCCCCATATCAGGTGATTCAGCACACATTTGCTAGACTCTCTCTGTGCAGATTATTAAGAATATTGGGTTGTTTTTCTCAAGGCATAAAGCCATCACTCTTTATAGTGGAATGGAGAAACAGAAGAAAAATGGGCACCATAGTTGAATTCAAACCACTCACCTCAGATGAAATTCCCCACACCAGAAGAATAAAACCTAAGTTGGTATTTCCATATTCAATCCATTAACTAGCTATCATTAAATAAAGTAATCTGTATATAAATATGTAAATTACCCTATATAAATCTTAGGAATAAATATATATACATCTGTATGAGTCATATAAATGAAGAAATAGATAATATCCCAGTAGGTAAAATGGACAGAGGGTATCAATAGATAATTTATAAGAGAAAAAAATAGTAATGGTCAATAAATATAGATCACAGAAATATAAAAATGTACACATTCATTAATAAATTTCAAAGTTATCACAGAATTTCTATCAGATTGGTAAATTTTAAACAAAATAATTATATATATATTTTTGGCTGTTTTGGCAAAGGGAAGACAGAGGCTATTTCTCATTTATGTGTAACACTTTCTCATCTTCCTTCCTTTTCTATACTCAGTGTCCCTTATTGAGCTCTCTTTGGTTTCTGTTCTCTCTTGTTTTCCTTCTTATTTGCCTTCTTTTCTAAAATGTTCTGTCTAGTATTATCGTATCAGTTTTCTGAGTTCTGTCCATTTTTTTTTTTTTTTCCATTCATCCACTGTCTGAGCAGAGACTTCTATCACCGGGCCATCTCAGCTTTGAGTACCTAAATGTGCTACACTATAGTGTTCCTTCCTAGTTATAGTTACTTTGCTAGTTTTTAGGTTTACTTGTAATATTAGTTTACAATTTAGGTCTGCTTTGGGAAAATAATCTTCTGGTGAGTTTTCATATTTGAGAATAATTATGTAATCTATTTCTTTATCTAGTACCTTTGTAGAGGAGAAAACGGAATTCCTTTTCTATGACTCTTATTTGAAGAAGGTCAATTCTCCTGGATTACAGCAGCAGATTCCTGGGGGGGAGGAGTGGGGGGGAAAATGGTGAATGTGCCAAAGAAGTTTCAAGCTTCACAGTTTGAGCTGCCCTTCTTTTACTACAGTGAAGGAAATAAAATACAGCTTTTTTGAGTAGCTATTTCTCTAGAAAATGGGGTTCTTGATATTTAAACCAAGGCAATGGAATACTCAAGAATTAAAAATTTTTGAAAAAAATTGAGTTTTTGACAGATTTTTTGAGGTACAGTTGACACAATAAACTGTGTATTTAATCTTTGTTATAAAGTATACAACTTCTTAAATTCTTAAATGTGTAACTTCACAGGATATAGAATTTTAGTTTGGCAGGTTTTTTTTCTTTCAGTACTTTAGAGATTTCACTTCTTTCTTTATGTTTGAGTGGTATCTGGTAAGAAATCTTCTGTAATTTTTATTCTTGTTCCTCTGTAGTTTTTTTCCTCCAGATTTATTTGAGATATATTCTTTTTGTCTTGGTTTTCTGCAATTTAAATATGTATGTCTGGGTGGTAATTCTTGTTGTTCTTGATTAATTTTCTTTTTAGTATTTATCCTGTTTGGTGTTCTGAATTTGTGGTTTGGTGTCTGCCATTAACTTCAAAAAGTTCTCAGCCATTAATTTTTCAAATATTTCTTCTTTCCATTTTTCCTACTCTTTCTGATAGTCTAATCAAGCACGTGTTACACCTTTTGGTGCTGTCCACAGTTCTGGGGTGTTCTGCTTAGTTTTTTTTTTTAAATCTTTTTCATTTTAGCTTGGGAAGTTCGTATATTCAAGTTCACTGATTCCTTCCTCACCTGTGTTGATACTACATATGAGCCCATCAAGGCATTCTTTATACCTGTTACAATTGCCATGATTTCTACTATTTCTTTTTTATTCTAGTAATATCCACCTCTGTATTGACATTACCTCTCTGGTATTGTATTCTTTTCCCACTAGACACCTTGACATATTAATTATAGTTATTTTAAATTCCCTGTAGGAATTCCTACATATGTGTCAAATCTGAGACCTGGTTCTGATGCTTACGTTAAAAAAAAAAATCAGGGTGCAGTACACTGCATACAGAGCTACTCTTAGTGTAAATAGGGGTGAAAATAAGGAAATATTTTATTTGCTTGTGTATTAAAAGAGGGACATAAGAAAAGTATAGTGAAAAAATATTTTTTCCTATCTATTTCCATTTCTTTTTTACTACATCTTTTGACAGATAAGTTATCAACCCATTAGCTTCTGTAGGTGAAATTAACAAAACATGTAAATATACTGTATGTTAAAAACATAAATAAGAAAGAAAACATGTTGATTTCTGTTTCTCATTTAAGATGTTTTCCTTTTTTCTCTTGTCCAAACTTCTCTTGCCGTTAACAAATACTGAGACATACTTTAGTCATGGGACATCTTCATTTAGGTTACTACTGATGAGGTAGATCAAGACTTGAGCTTCTTTTTTGAATAATTACTATTATATCAATTATGACAACATTCAATCTCTACACAAATTAGTTAGCAAGATAGGATTTTAAACTTATGACTGTGTATAATATTTCTGATATACCTTTATGTTATCCTGGAGCTCCTTTGTGGAGGTGTTGGACAAACCATGTGGCTCCGTGCTGTTCACCATGGCTATCATCGTGAGGCTCATACATACACGCTGTGACATTACTATAACATTACAGAGGAGCAGGAAGACAGCAATTCCATAACGAATGGAACAAAAGTATGGAACTGGAATGTACGACAGAAAATATCCACTGTTAACACAACTGACGAAGAAAACATATTTTAACATTAGGGGTCCAAATTTCCGAGTGGCCCTTCCTAAGAAGTGGCCCTTCCTAATGTTTATTTTAAAGGGACCATTTTTAAAAACACCCTGAGTTACTCTTGGAAATAAGTCCCCTGAATAACCAACAAGACCTTCCCTCAAGTAAATGACTTTATTCTCAAAACTTAATGACTAGTCTGATTGAGAAACTCAAATGTGCACATTGCAGAAGAAAGTTGCATTTAAAAAAATTTAATGTGTAATGTAATTGGCCTCCAATTAAAATAAATAAATTAAAAAAAAAAAGTAATGTATTTGAGGTAGCTTCAAGCTACAGTAATCAATGCAGTGTTAGTGTGAGACCAAACAAATTCATCTATAGGAGAAAATAGGGATTCCAGAAAGAGAGGAATATATATGATCATATGTTTTTGAATAAATGCACTAGTGCAATTCAATGGAAGATGTTAGTCTTTTCAACAAATGGCCTTTCTCAAGAGAAATAAAAATATATATCTACTAAAGGCTTGTACTGAATTGTTTATGGCAGCTTTATTTAAAATAGCTGGATCTTTGGAGTGGATGAACATACTGTAGTATATTAATACAATGGATATCACTCAGAAATACAAAGGAAGGAAACACATACACTCAAGAATCTGGATGAATCTCAACAAACATTTGCTCAGCTAAAGAAGCTAGACACCAAAGAGTGAATACCATTTTTATGCTTGTTATTTCTATGAATTTCAAAAGTAGGCAAAATTAATTTATGTGGCTAGATATTAAATAGCAATTCCCTCTTGGTAAGGAGGGCAAAGGGACATCATGGGACTTTAAACGAATGTAATGTTCTATGAGTCTTGTTTGTAAGTTTATACATTTCTCAAAGCATGTCTAAATATACACTTAAGATCCATATTTTATTTTATATAATTATACTTCAATAAATATTAAAATATTCAATAATGGTGTTGGGAAAACTGGACAATCACATGTGAAAGAATGAAACTGGACCACTCTCTTATACCATATACAAAAATTAACTCAAAATGGATTAAAATTTGAACTCAAGACATGAAATCATAAAACTTCTAGAAAAATATATAGATGGTAAATTCCCTGACATAGGTCTTGGCAATGATTTTTTAATAAGACACCAAAAGCAAAAGCAGAGAAAGCAAAAATGAACAAAGGGCACTATATCAAACTAAAAGTCTTTTGCACAGCAAAGGAAATTATAAACAAAATGAAAGGGCAACCTACTGAATGGGGGAAGACATTTGCAAATCATTTATCTGATAAGGGGTTAGACTGCAAAAAATAAAAAGAACCCAATTTTGTTTTTATTCTGTCTTGAGATATAGCCAATTAACCAACTGTGTGACAGTTTCAGGTGGACAGCAAAAGGACTCAGACACACAAATACTTGTATCACCTCTCCCTCAAACTCTCTTCCCATCCAGGCTGCCACATAACATTGAGCAGAATAAAAAGAACCCACACAATTTAACAGGAAAACATTTTTTAAAAAAGCAAAACCAAAAAACTCTGATTAAGAAATGGGCAGAACTGAAGAGACATTTTTCCAAAGAAGACATGCATGTAGTTAGTAGGTACATGAAAAGATGTTCAGCATCACTCATCATTAGGGAAATGCAAATCAAAACCATAACGGGATAGCATCTTACACCTGTTAAAATGACTTTTATCAAAAAAGGTAAGAAATGAGTGTTGGCAAAGATGTGGACATTTTTGGACTTCCTGGGTGGTCCAGTGGTTAAGACTCAGTGCCTGCACCATAGGGGTTGTGGGTTCCATCTCTCCTGTGTGAAACTAAGATCCCGCATGCCCTGCAGTGCAGATAAAAATTTAAAAAGACAAAAAAAAAAAAGGATGTGTAGTAGGCAGAATAATGCCCCAGTCACATACATCAAAAAAAATTGTGTAGAGAAACTATGATCACATATCAGATTGGCATAGATCCAAAAGCACGTTTGTTGGCAAGCCTGAAAGACAAGAAGATGGAACCCCCATTATTACAACCCAGTGGAGGTTTTAAATTGTCTGTGGTTAGTATAAAGAAATAATTTTTTGGCTACACCATGCAGCAGGGGGTTAGTTCCCCCATCAGGGATTGAATCTGCACCCCAGGCATTGGAAGCTTGGAGTCTTAGCCACTGGTCAGTCAGGGAAGGTCCAAGAAATTAAATATGACTTTTAATTATTGATGTTATATCCATCAATAATAGCTAGCCAAAAGTTAATCTTGCTTCTGAAAATTCATCTCCTAATTTGGAGAGGTTTTCTATGTACGGAATGTGCAAATTATGATTTTATCTCCTCTTTTCCTATCCTTTCTGTCTTTAACTTCATGGTATCATTGCATCAGAACCACGAGTGTATTACTGATTGTTATCAAGTAGTTCTGGTTTTATGCCATTGTTCCTGATTTACATAGAGTGATTCTAATGTTTTTACATTTTGGATAATGTTTGTTGGAGGTTCTGTTGTAGATATGCTTTATGAAGTGTATTTGTTTCTATTGCTATGTTAAAAAATTTTCACAAACTTAATGACTTAAAATGGCACCCTTTTAATAAAAGGTTCACAATTCTGCAGGTCATAAGTTTTAGGATGATGTGGTTGGATTTTTCAATCCTGGTCTCAAAGGTCAAAATCAAGAGATCAGGCAGGATGAGTTCTTAGGTGGAGGTTCCCTGGAAGGAACTATTAGAAGAGTTCAGTTTTCTGTGGTGGTTGTACTTCTGTTGCCATTTCCCTGCTGACTGTCAGCTAAGAGTTACTCTCAGTTTTAAGATGCTGTGCATTATGCTGCTTGTCACATGGCCCCCTCTATCCCCAAAACCAGCAAGGAACAATCTCTTCTGTTAAATCCCTCTTGTGCTTTGAATCTCTCTAGCTGCTCTCTGACCTCTAGATCCAGATTTAAAGAGCTCCTTTAAATCCAGTCCTACCTGGATTTAAGATCAGCTGATTATGGACCATGCTTAGATCTGCAACATCCCTTCAAGCAGCACCTACCTTGACATTTGCTTAAATAACTGGAGGATGGTATATGTACACCAGGGACCAAAATCTTGTGGGCAATCTTAGAACAATTCACTCTCTGGTCCCAGAAGATCCATGTTCATGCCATATGCAAAACATACTCACCCCATCCCAAGGTTCCTTAAGGTCTAAATCCTCATCAAAATGTCAGCTCAAATTTACAAAATTTAAAACAAATATGGATGAAGTTTCTAAAAGTAAGCCACTATGGGTACAGTATCTATCAGCGAACTTGTGAAATTAGAGAGACAAGTTACACACTCGCAATGTTTCCACTTATAATGGTGGGACAGGCATAGGATAATTGATACAGACATTCCAGTTTCAAAAGGGGGAGAAATGGAGTGTAAAAAGAAGTCACTGATCAATAAGAGTTTTGAAGTTCAGTTAGACAAGTGTTGAACTTTTCTTGAGGCCTGGGGATAATCCTTGTGGCCCTTGGCTCTGCCCTCTGAGCTCTCCGCTTTATCCTCTGCCCTTTGGTTCCACCCAAGAGTGCAAAGGAGCCATCTTAGAGTACTGTCCATCACATATTCATAGTTACCTAATAGTGTTCATCGTGAATGAATGTTAATTTCATAAAGATTTTTTTGTATCTAATGAGATCATCATATAGTTTTCTTCTTTAATTTGTATTGAATGACAATTATTTACTTTGTAATAGAAAACTGTTCTTTCATTTCTAGGATCGATTGGACTTAGTTTTTGTGATTTAAAAAAATTTTTTTTTTAAAAATTATGTTTTGCTAATGTTTTATTAGGATTTTTGTACCTTTTAAAAATAGTGTTAATTTTGCTTTACATATTTGAGTCTATTTAGTTACACAAGTTTTTTTCAGTAATCCCACTGAATTGAAATTTGTAACATTGTACATTTTTGAAGAATTGTTTGAAACAGTAGATTTTAAATTAATCAGCAATTATCTAACTAAATAAATTAGATAAATTTATCTAAATTATCTAGTTATCTATCCAATAAATTATCTAGTTAAATAAACTATAATATAGTCATACCACATTCATATGCAACTGTAAAAAATGATGAGGAAGCTCTTTGTGTACAACTGTAGGATTCCATTTAGATACATTGTTCAGTGAAAAAAGTAACATTAGTACCTGGAAAATTAGTTTCTTGACAGATCTCCCTTTCTAAACAGATAAGAATATTAGATAAAAATTTAATTAAAGTTAACAGTTCATTGAAAGTGTGAATGATCTGGCAGGAAAGATGAGATACTCAGGCCAAAGCTTTTGTGAAGACAGAGTCCTCAAGGCATAGACCGATCATTGAAGGCACATTTTTCCCTGAAGACAGTTGAACTCAGGGTGCTTTTTGCCTCCCAGAAAATGGGGCAACAGGAATCAGATACCAATGCTCTAGCAGTGGAAGAGTCTAGTAAGTGACCCTTTCCTTAAATGTTTAGATGCCAAAGACTTGCTGAGTCAGTGAGGGGAAAATCCATTGCCTCCTAACCTTTTCCAGGAGGCAAAAATTTTTGCCCTGTTTGAACCTTGAGACTGAGCAAAAGGAAGAAAAAATTGCCTCAGAAATTTAATCATTACCCAGCCCTTCCTTTGCCTTGAAACTCACTGGCCTTGGGTCATCTGCAAAACATTTCAAACCACACATGTATACATGCACACTGAGATGACTTGCTCCAAAGCTTTCTGAACAACCTCATTCTTTTAAAAATTCTCAAAAGCAAAAGGGAAATAAGTAGACCCAAAAATCTGAAGGAAACAGTGGGAAAATTCCTAGAGGAGGAAAAAAAGCCTCTAGAGGGCAAAGGGGAAGCTATCCTCACCATGTGGTGAATAGGGCTTGTCATGGTCAATTAAGGGTACCCTTCCAAGTTTTGCTCATTTTTTTCTTCTCTACATTGGTCCAGAAAGAATATGAATTACTTCTAAATAAGTCTTGAATTTGAAAAGGAATCATAGGGGTTTAGAAAGGAATATTAAAAAAAATGTATATGTGTGTTTAACAGTCACTTTGCTATACAGCAGAAATTAGCATAACATTGTAAATCAACTATATGTCAATAAAAACAAAGAACAAAAAATCTGAAACTCAAAAAAAGAAATCACACACAAAAAGAGAAATCACAAGGAGTGTTCTAAAGTGCCTGGGATTGAGTAACAGTAAGATACTACACATCAATCTCTGGAAAGAGTAAATTCTACACCTCAGAACATATTTATTAAAAAAGAGAGAACTCAAAGACTTGGAAAATGAACAATGGATGAACCCAAAGATCCTAAAAAGAAGTAAAAAGAAGTAAATGTTAAACATAAAGGCAGAAATCAATTTTATATACATAAATATATGCTTATATCTTTTACATGTTCACATATAATTAAAATTCCATGGATAGAGGAGCCTGGTGGGCTACAGTCCACAGGGTCACAAAGAGTTGGACACATCTGAGCACACAGACACTAGACTAGATAATTTCAATACAAAGGAACAATATGAAAATACCAAAATAATTAACTATCAAAACTGACACAAGAAGAAATATAAAATTTAATAGGCCACTAACATTTATATAAATTGAAAAAGTATGCAATTTGTTGCCCTCCCTCTCTTCTAGGATTTTTGTCCCCCATAATGTGGATATAACTCTAATCTGATAGCAGTAATTCCATATTGTTTTTCCTCTGCCCTACTTGAGATAAACAATCTAAAAAATATCCTGTAAATATCCAGCTGTTGATGTTGAAGGGTGCAGTGACTCAAGAACATTCATCCTGCCTCACTTCCATCCATGTATCTGTCTCTCTCTCCTTGAGATAGAACCAAAATAGTCCCCTCTCTTTCTGACATTCTCCACCAAGTGATAAACTGACAGGTGTATAAGAATCAAAATAACAGTGTGAATAATCTTGGTACATTGGTTATTTTATTTAGGGTTTTTCTAATGGAAAATCATTGCAGGGATATTTTCCCCCGACCTCCTTTCCTGAACATTTCTAAGACCCTTTACATTTTAGTCCATATGTTTATGGACAAAATCTTCTCACATGGAATCAATGGTGTCCTGTTTAAGAAGAAGGAAGCCTATGTGATAGAGAATAATTTCTACCTTTCCCTGGAGAGACCTGGTTATCCACTTGCATAATGGTGTTATGGTTGTGTTTCTTCTTGCTGAAGGGTTTGTTTTCTATCTCCTGCAAGTGCAAAACACACTGATGTCAGCATTACAGAGGGAAGAACTGGTTAAAATCCACCTAGCACCTCTCTCTGCTTTAAAACATTAATCCAAGGGAAATTTGCTTTGTCATACCAGTACCCATTGTTTTGACATTTCACTTTTATGATATTTTTGTTGATTACAAAATACACAGAAAACCTGAAAACTCTAAAAAGCAAACAAGACATCCTGCCAAGTCATAATTCTATATCCAGTGAAGATATCACTCACAAGTGAAGGAGAAAGACTGTCAAACAAAATTGAGAGAATTCATTGCCAGGAAATCTACCCTGTAGGAATGTGAAAGGAAGCTTTTCAGACAGAAGCATATTACTGAAGGTAGCTCATCAGTAAAGAACCTGCCTACAATGCAGGAGATGAGGCAGAGGCCTCAGGTTCCATTCCTGGGTCAGGAAGATCCCCCAGACAAGGAAATGGCAACCCACTCCAGTATTCTTGTCTGGGAAAAACCAAGGACAGCCCATGAGGTCACAAAAGAATCAGACTTGACTTAGCAACTAAACAACAAACTTGGATGTACAAAAGAAAGGAAGGATGTCAGAAAAGGAATTATAGGTAACATACAGTTCTTTGTTTTTCCTGTATCTTCATAGAGCTAAAAGATTTGTTTTTTTAAAAATGCTTTTACAAGGAGAGGTAAATCATTCTCCCCACTACCCTGGACAAAATGACCCCTCCTGCCAGGTCTGCATTTGTTGGCGGGAAGCTCGACAAAGTGGGTGAATCAAAGAGTTTTGTCTATATTAGCATGTATGACATCAGATGCTCAAAAAATACTTAAAATTTCTAAGGCTGGGTTTGCAAAATATATATAAATGAGCAGTCTTGTCAAGCACCATTATTACCCACTGGGACATCTAGGGCTGCCGTTTATTTCAGTATACACACACACACCACCACCGTCACAAGCACACTCTCCACGCCACTCACACATACACAAGCATTAAACACCACACAATACACACTTCTCTTTCCTTGTCTATTGACATAACTGTCCACCTCAAACTCATCCCTAGGAATGTTTTTTCTTTCCCTTGTGAAAAATCTATAAAAAGAGATATTTTTTCCAACTCACCCGTCCAAATTTCCCCAGATTGCTAAATAGCTTTGATAAAATCTCTCATAGAAGCCCTCCTTATTAATCCTTTTGAGGAATTTGTTCTAAACTTCACTTAATGAATAACATAAAAACATTTAGTTACTAACCTGATTTAGGACAGAAAAGCAATTCCTTTTTGCTCTGTGAAGACTTTCCTCTCAAATTTAAAAAATATTGAATTTCTGGATTTGCTAATTTCAGCCACTTAAATCCTTCACCATATCCTTTGATCTCCCTAGGTCAAAGTTGAAAATTTAATTTTTAACTTCACTTACATTCTTGCCTTGAATCTTCAGGGGAGGGGAGGGAGTCTTAAAATCGTCCAATGGACTAGAAACCTCCTAGAAATCTGCCAGTCATTTCATGACTTTAATAGACAGACGCCCACCCCCACCACCAGCTGCCCCGCCCCCCAGGCTCCTTCTCTATCAGGAGGCAGAACCTGCCTGTCCCATAAGAGTTTCCAGGATTTTTCTATTGAGGATGGCTCCATGTCTACACTGCTGTTTTGACAGGCATGCTATGGGTTTCTAAATGCTTTATAAATGTCCTACTGGCTTTCTGGCCCATCTTCCTTCCCTCCCTTCTTTCCATCCTTCCTTCTTCCCTCCTTTCCCTTCGCCCCTCCTGTTTCCTCTCCTCTTCCTCTCCCCATCCCCCCTCAACTCTTCCAAAGGCCATACCTGTTCGATATTCAAGCTACTCAGATGGAGGGGCATTTTACTGAGGTGTGTCCTCTGAGGACTATGAATTGCCTCGTGTCTTCTCCTGCAATGACTGTAAGTTCTCCTGGTTCAGCCTCCTGTCTATAGCAGTACTTGGGAGCATTTTACCCTGGAACTCTTCGAAGACAAGCTACTGAGTAGATAGGGACATCTAAGCCCTGAAATCAAAAATTTTGCACTATAATTTCCTACATACTGAAGCATTTAAAAATTTATTATGCTTTTAATGTGCTTAATATATGTTTGGCACATAGAAGATGCTCTATAACATGATCAGGTTATTTTCTATCTAAGGAAATGTTGAAACAGAAGTAGAGTCACAGATAGAGAAAACAAACTTACGGATACCAGAGGATAAGTCGGGGAGAGATAAATTGGAAAATTGCGATTGACATATACATACTACTATATATTAAATATATAACTAATAAGGACCTATTGTGTAGCATAGGGAACTCAATACTCTGTAATGGCCTATATGGGAAAAGAATTTTAAAAGAGAGTGGCTATATATACAACTTGTAATTTATACGTGTAAATATATATGTGTGTGTATATATATATATAACTGATTCACTTTTCTGTACACCTGAAACTCATATAACATTGTAAATCAACTATACTCCAATAAAAATATTTTTTAAAAAATGTTGAAAACTTTAACTCATTTGCCCAAGAGTCTTTGATACCTTGTCATATTCACCTGGATTTTTTTTCTTTTTCTGAAGTCCAGGTTGTGCTAATTTTTATCTGGCTCTTTCAGGGTGTTTTTACTATTTGTCCTATCTGACACAAAGGCTATCAATTTCTGATGTTTCCGGGGATAGGGGCCCATTTATTGACCGAAAGTTCTAGGTCAACAGTTGTTTAAGGTCCATGTTTTAAGCAAACAACCTTCCCATCTGGTGTCAATATCCCCAGTTCTAGGTACTGATTACCCAGGAGGGAACCATCATTCTGTTTGCTGACCCCAAGGCTTTATACTGCTTTGTGATACCCTTCGAAATTGCTTCTGGATTCTACATCTGGATTCAGTGTTTTCCTTATTAAGTTTTTAAGTTTAACATTTTATTATGTAAAATTTCAAACACATAGGAAAAAAAGTAGATCAATCTAATATAACCATAGACCCATTAACCAGTTTCCACAATTTTCAATATTTGGCCATTTGACTTTCCATATACCATACCCAGCAGTGGTTTTCTGTATTATATCATATCATTTCTCCAACAAAAAGTACAGCATGGCTATATAATTCATTAGGACTTGGGAAAACATAACATACCATCATCACATCTAACAAATAAGCAATAACTGCTTAATATCATCTAATATCATGAAAATTTTCCTAATTGCTTCAAAGTTATTAATTTATACTCTCTTTAAATGAGGATCCAAATAAGATCCACATATGACACTTAATTGTTATGGCTCTCAGGTCTAATTTCATAACAATCCTTCCACCCACCCACATTTTCTATTTGCTGTTATTTAAAACAGTACAACAAAAGAGTCATTTGCAGAATTATTCTCATAATTGATTTGACTAATTGCATTCTATGTCATTTGATATATTTCTTTATCCCCTTACATCCTGAAAACTCTGGGTACGTAGAGTTGGTTAGATTCAGGAAAAGAGTACTTCGTAGGGGTGTCTGATGCTTTCACCACAGCAGGTTGTCTCACTTTTAGTAAGACTGACTAGTGGGTTCAGATATTCTCAGCTTGACTTATCCACTAACAAAGTACTCAGATATTCTCAGCTTGACTTATCCACTAACCAAGTACTCATCAACCTTTGACCTGTGGTTTTTAGTGTTTGTTAAATGTTACCTAGAATTGTTATTTCATTATAAATTGCAAAATGGTGACTCTAGAATACTATTGTGGCTTCATTTTTGAGCTGCAATTTTCTACAAAATAGGAAATTCACCTAGTCAAATATTTGGTTACCCTGAAATACAGATTTAATAGGAAAGCCAGGATAAGTACTTAAAACTTTTCAGAGTAATAATTCAATGCCTTAGTAAAGATGACCAAGTAAAATGACCTCATGGAATCACAGTCCTTACTCTATTTTGATGCTCAAATTATCTCTTCTTTGGCCAGCAGGAGTCCCTTCAAGCTGGCTCCTATGTCATTATGACATGACCCTAGTGATGTTGGATAGCTTGTTTTCTAGCACACACTATTTTCTAGGGTTCTCATATATTTTCTGTTCCCAGACCTGGACTTTCTGAAGGAGTGCTGGTTCCTTTCAGAAGGAAACAATATTAAGAGACCACATACTGGGCACTGGGGTGCATCTAGGCTATTTCAGTGGAAGAACTCAGAAAAAATATTTTTTAGAAAAAAACAAATTCTAATATTTCCAATTCAAACTGAATATTAGAGCAGTTTTTTAAAAAGTTAAATTTTATACTCTTGCATTTTCCCCTTATGTTGAACACCTTGGTTCTTAATTACTTTTCTTACTTTATTGTAATATAATCATATAAACATCAAAATAACACTGACATTATTACTCAAATAAATTGTTTTGCCTCTTTTAGAAGCAGACCTTGAGATCAAGATTCCTGTAAAAGTGATTTAATAGGTAGTATTTTTAGAAAAACAATAATGACAGTAGGGAAGTAAGGATAAAAAGAAAAGCGTGCAAACAAGGGTGTGATAACAACCTAAATCTGGAGGAAGGTAATTTGGGGCTAATTCTTCAAGGGAGCAATGGGTATAACTTAAACCATACCTCAGAGTTTTTCTAACCAAAGCTAAAGATGTTGGAGTATTTATATGCCAGCATCTATCTATCACTGGCCAAGGGCTGCCTCCGGGAGGTCCTGAGTCCCCAGGCACTTCTTTCAGTGAGTACAGGTCAAGTAGGTTCCAGCCGCCCAAGGACAGCCCTCAAACCAAGTGATGGGTGTGCTGGCTATTGCCAGTGAAAGCACAACGGGCATTGGTATTCATGCCCCAAAATGTAAAAGACCCCAGAAGATATGGGCAGAGCACTGACAGCTTGCTATTCTTCACACTGTCCAGTTCCATTCTCTTTTCAATGAAGTTCATAGCACTGATTCTTTAGGAAGAAAAGATTAATGAAACATTTACACGCCCGCAGCTGCAATCAGTCCCAAAGACTTAATTGATATTCACAATCTTCCTTCATCCACCCCTTACAGGTCTCCTCTCTTGGCCAGTCCTTTGGTTGCTTTGGGTTGCTTGCAGAGCACGGTGACCCAATAATTCATCTCTGGAGGTTTGATGCCATAACTCTGTCTAATGTTCAGTTCAATTGTTCAGTCATGTCTGACTCTTTGCGACCCCATGAACCACAGCACGCCAGGCCTCCCTGTCCAACACTAACACCTGGAGTCCACCCAAACCCATGTCCATTGAGTCGGTGATGCCATCCAACCAGCTCATCCTCTGTTGTCCCCTTCTCCTCCTGCTCTCAATCTTTCCCAGCATCAGTGTCTTTTCAAATGAGTCAACTCTTCGCATCAGGTGGCCAAAGTATTGGAGTTTCAGCTTCAACATCAGTCCTTCCAATGAACACCCAGGACTGATCTCCTTTAGGATGGACTGGTTGGATCTCCTTGCAGTCCAAGCGACTCTCAAGAGTCTTCTCCAACACCACAGTTCAAAAGCATCAATTCTTCGGTGCTCAGCTTTCTTCACAGTCCAACTCTCACATCCATATATAACCACTGGAAAAACCATAGCTTTGACTAGATGGACCTTTGTTGACAAAGAAATGTCTCTGTTAATATGCTGTCTAGGTTGGTCATAACTTTCCTTCCAAGGAGTAAGCATCTTTTAATTTCATGGCTACGATCACCATCTGCAGTGATTTTGGAGCCCCCCAAAATAAAGTCAGCTACTGTTTCCCCATCTATTTGCCATGAAGATATGGGACCAGATGCCATGATCTTTGTTTTCTTAATGTTGAGCTTTAAGCCAACTTTTTCACTCTCCTCTTTCACTTTCAAGAGATTCTTTAGTTCTTCTTCACTTTCTTCCATGAGGGTGGTGTCATCTTCTTATCTGAGGTTATTGCTATTTCTCCTGGCAATCTTGATTCCAGCTTGTGCTTCTTCCAGCCTGGTGTTTCTCATGATATACTCTGCATGTAAGTTAAATAAACAGGGTGACAATATACAGCCTTGACGTACTCTTTTTCCTGTTTGGAACCAGTCTGTTGTTTCATGTCTGGTTCTAACTGTTGCTTCCTGACCTGCATACAGGTTTCTCAAGAGGCAGGTCAGGTGGTCTGGTATGCCCATTTCTTTCAGAATTTTCCACAGTTTATTGTGATCCACACAGTCAAAGG
This sequence comes from Cervus canadensis, assembly GCF_019320065.1. Lineage (NCBI taxonomy): Eukaryota > Metazoa > Chordata > Mammalia > Artiodactyla > Cervidae > Cervus > Cervus canadensis. Next base: position 23,538,889 of record NC_057413.1, on the reverse strand, counting down.
CTTTGGCATAGTCAATAAAGCAGAAATAGATGTTGTCCTGGAACTCTCTTGCTTTTTTGATGATCCATCGAATGTTGGCAATTTGATCTCTGGTTCCTCTGCCTTTTCTAAAACCAGCTTGAACAGCTGGAAGTTCATGGTTCACATATTGCTGAAGCCTGGCTTGGAGAATTTTAAGCATTACTTTACTAGCATGTCTAATGTAGTTGCTGTAATTACCTATTCATAGTTAAAAAGGGTATGGGATTTCCCAAGCTCTGGACATACTTGTCCCTGTCATATAGTAGCAACAAACCATCTCATAATGATCAGGGTTAATTACTCTGGCCAGTCTGGTGACTCCTTTCTTTGGCTCTTGGGTCTACCAGCAAGAGGATCCCTATATGACAAGTCAGCACTCACAGTTTTAGGCATTTTGTAACCCTTACTGAGCCCATTCCTGGAAGTATTCCTCTTTTCTGGGAACTAGGACTTCTATACATGCTGAAGATAAAGTTCTATTAATGATATGCCATCTGGCAAAACATATGCAATTAAGACTACCACTGGATTAAGTGGACTTCTCAGGTCGCACTAGTGGTAAAGAACCCACCTGCCAGTGCAGGAGATGCAGGTTTGATCCCTGAGCCAGGAAGATCCCCTGGAGAAGGAAATGACAACCCACTCCAGTATTTTTGCCTGGGAAATCCCATGCACAGAGGAGTCTGTCAGGCTATAGTCCATAGGGTCACAAAGAGTCAGATACAACTGAAGCGATTTAGCACCCACTGTCATTGGATTTGGAGAAGGCAATGGCAGCCCACTCCAGTACTCTTGCCTTGACAATCCCATGGATGAAGGAGCCTGGTAGGCTGCAGTCCATGGGGTCGCTAGGAGTCGGACATGACTGAGTGACTTCACTTTCACTTTTCACTTTCACGTATTGGAGAAGGAAATGGCAACCCACTCCAGTGTTTTTGCCTGGAGAATCCCAGGGACGGGGGAGCCTGGTGGACTGCCGTCTGTGGGGTCACACAGAGTCGGACACGACTGAAGCGACTTAGCCGCAGCTGCCGTCATTGGATTAAGTCTATGGTAATTCTTCAACTTCTGTTACAATCCATTTTTGCTGGGGCCACATAATGGTGAACTGAATGGGAACATGGTAAAGGCCATCATCCTAGTATCCTGTAAACCTTTTAAAATGGCAGCACTCTCTGCTATTCCACCTGCCATGCAGTATTGCTTTTGAATTGCTAATTTGCCAGTAATGGACCATTTCAGGTGTTCCATTTAGGCTTATATAACATTAAGTGTTGAGTCATAGCATTATATCCCCATATTGTCAAAGTCTCCCTTATTCAGTCTTACATTCTGCCCCAAAACCCTGGTCCCATGTTTCAGGCACACTCTCCTGATCCCTGATACTTTGTTGGTGAATAATCCCTTCCCTCCCTTAGCGGGACCAGAACTATTCCAAGTAAGACGCACTAAGGTCTAACCCAGTTATTTGTCTCATGTTAGGTTTATTATTTGTTGGGTATTAGAGAAGAAGAGAATAGAACTTGAACAGTCTTCAGAGAGGCTGCTATCTGCCAATAGTAGAGCAAATAAGTTTCAGGTTTATCTAAAATGTGATATTAGCATAAGAGACTTTTTGTGTCTTTAGTCTTGTGTTTTTGCTAATCTAACAATCGAATCTAGTCGTTAGAGTATATCTTCCCTCTATTGGAGACTGTAATATCTATGTGCTGCCAGGGAGGTTTTCTGACTTTCATACCATGTTCTTAGTCGCTCAGTCGTGTCCAACTCTTTGCGACCCCATGGACTATAGCCCACCAGGCTCCTCTGTCCATGGATATTCTCCAGGCAAGAATACTAGAGTGGTTGCCCAGGTCTCCTCCAGAGGATCTTCCATATCATGCTGATATCATTCTCCCATTTGAGTCCCTCAGTGGTTCTGACCAACACACAGCCAACCTCTAAGTTGTTATAATTGCTATTTCTCCATATTGCTCAAGACTAGTATTGACTCAGCCAGTGCATGCCTTTTCACCTGTATCTCACTTCCCAATGTTCTCCTACTGTTACAGTAGGCCAAGACTACTACTGCTACCCTTACTAACATCAAATGTGTCCTTGTGTCATCTGACTTGAGTGATTCAACTCCAGAAGTCTATCCTGAGACTCTGCCTCCTAGGTTCCCTTGTAGAAACAGTTGTCTTGGATCAAGTTCTCTAGAATCAGATCTTAAAATGATTCCTATGAAAATGATCTATTAGGACACATTCCCAAGAAAAACTGTCAGAGAAGAGAAGATCTAGAAGGGATATCAAGTAAGTTTCAGATCAATTCTTAGGAAGTTTGGAAGACAGTGTATTTGTCTCAGAGTAGGAGCAAGGAAGCTGGAGTATTTATATCTCTGTGGCAATGAATTATTGGTCTCTTGTCCCTGGAGGACATAAATTCTCAGGCATGTTCCTGTTGGTAGGCAAAACAGGCTCCTATAACCTGAGGGCAGCTCTCTAGTAAGGCAAATAGGTGCCAGGTACTGGAAACGAAAGCTCACCTCAAATTAGTATGCATTCTGGTAAGGCAAATGGAGGATGTGTATTGCAGTTACTGCACGTAGTTGAAGATTTCTTTTTGATGGGAAAGAACCTCTTCATTGATTTTTTAGCACACATATAGCTAAGGCAGGGATTGTCTCAGGATGAACCTAAGCTGTTTCTATTAATAATAGTAAAATCAAAATATACTTGGTTTATGGAGAAATCCAATGGAGTAATTCTCACCAGGAATCTCTTCATAAGTGACTAAAGATCCCTTGGGAATGAGGAAAATCAGAAAAAAAAAAAAAAAAAAAAGGAATGATGGAGGCAGGCACACAATCTCAATAATGCTGTTTCAGTAACAATGACATGGTAAATAAAGGCAGTTATTGAGAGAGTAAAAGTGAGTGTGGTTCAGCCCTTCAGACTTCATGAGGGAAGAGGGGTCTGCAGTTAAAAACTAAAGGAGCAGTTTTATCAGAATCTCTTTAAGAAATAGTGCTCAAGATAGTTCTGCTTGAAATTCATGTAATGAAGTGGGAAGGGACACTTGGAAGATATTGGTTGCTGGGCTGCACCCCACAGGCCTGCAAGCCCTGTACTTGCCCATCCTTGAGACTGAAGAATGAGCCTAGAGTCATTGACAGAAACATTAGTGGTTTAATGGATAGAGAATCCTATATGTTTGAAGCCAGGTCCTAAAGTGACAGACCCCATGTGGGGAGGAAGGCAGGCAGGACGTGGCAGCAGTCTTAATTGGGTTGGGCTGGCGGGGCAAGGAGGCTACCATTTATAAGGGAATTGATATCAGGTTGGCTCTTCAGTTACCAGGGAAACCAGCAACTAGGGCACATCCCTCATAGCCCCTCAGGTTAACAACCATCATGAGGGCCGATGTTTTGCTTTAATAAACTAAAAGTGGAGCCATTCTGGCCTAATGAGCAGGGGGAAAGCATGCTCATATAAGGGACTGAGTCAAGTTGGCTCATTGGTTACCAGGGAAACCAGCAGAGAGGCATGCCTCTCATGTCCACTTTGATAAGTAATTATAATGGAAATGTTCTGATCTAAAGTTAGAACAATCATTAACTGGGGCTGCAGCAAGTTTGAAGGATGGTCGGTAGTGTGGGAAGGGAGTAGCTGAAGCAGGCACGGGATGAGCAGATGTACAGAGAGTGAGAGAACAGCCACCTTGAGTGGCCTGACAAAACACCCCTCCCCTATACACCCTGCATGATCCTTACAATCCTGCTCCCCCACCTCTTACCTTCCACATTATCCCTGGGGTCAGGTATGCAGAGGTGAACTGCAACTAAATACCACAAATGCAATATAGATGACAGCAGCTAAAGAGTGTTAGGAGTCCAAGAGGTGGGCAAACTTGAGTCAGGCCCTTATTGGGTCAATTTTTCATGGAAGGTCCAGAGGAGGACCACATTGGCATCTCCCTGTAGACCCAGCAATCCAACTCATTTCATAGGGAGGCCACTGTTGTCACCCAGTCTGTGAACAGGTTCCCTCTGCTCAAACTAAGGATGAAACATAAGTTGTTTAACAGGCGCAGTACAGGGGAGAGCATGACCATTAAGCAAAATACAAGCAGTACCTGCATTCTGAAATAACACCACTCCTGTCTGTGGTTTCTGTCCTAGCCTGAGGACCTCACCACCCATCTACCTGCGGACCCCATAGCTGAGGGCTGAATACTGGAGAGGTCATATAACAAGACCTCAGGGTTAGTAGAATGGCGTCCTTCTCCAGCAGGGGGCCCAGATTAGTTACCTTAGTCCTTTTAGGTGGGGCCCAGGAGGAGGAGACAGGTGAAACCTGTAAGTCCCTTTCTAATTCTCTTCCCCATAAGCCTGCAAATCCAAACCACGGGGACTTACCTGCCAGTTTCAGGGCCATGTTGTTATAATGTGGTTCACTGGGGAAGATCTTATGATGAGGGCAAAAGTGAATTATTGTCCTGACCAACCGTTGGCAACAGTCCTTCTGTGGTCAACTAGGGAACTCGACGGCATTAACTAGTTGCCTCTGAGTTAAGATGGTGTCAGCATTGGGACCATTGCTCCTGGGATGTGTCCACCACTGAGGGAGTGGGTTTCCTGTCTCAGATGTTTAAGCAGCTCATTCACAGCCCAGCAGCAATGGAGTTGTGAGGCAGGGGAAGATGCCACTGTGTGTCATTCTCACGGGCCCATTCCTGAACTTCATGGCTGAAAAAGTGGATTCCCTTGTCACTACTGGTGTCCATGGGGGTCCTGAATCTCACACACAGCTGTTCTAGACCCCAAACAGTGGCTTATTCACCAGCTGTCTCTTTGGAATCTAATGAGCCACGAGCATGGGGCTGCTACCTTTTAAACTAGAAAGAGGCTCTGTGGTTAACAGGATATCGTCAACATAATGGAAAGAGAAAGATGCTTCTCATAGTAGACAGCTGCCACAAGGCCCCATATGCTAGTGAATGGCCCGCATGCTGAGAGTCAACCCTGCAACTTTCTGTTCCTTGTCCTTATTTCCTAACATCTCGCACTCACAAGAGTTTCCTCCATCTTCTGGCTGACTCACCATTCTGCACCCTGCAAGCCTTGTACTTGCCCAGCCTTGAGTCCAAAGAAATAGCCTGGAGACAGTGACGAAGACAGCAGTTGCTCATTGGACAGGAGACCGTATATGTCTGAAGCCAGGTCCTGGAGCAGCACCTCCACAGCATGCGGCAACCAAGGAGCAAAACACCCAAGGGCCGGGCCTGGGGGAGGTTACCATTTATAGGGGGAATGATGTCAAGGAGGTTGGCTCATCAGTTACCAGGGGAACCAACAGCCAGGGCACTTCCCTCCCAGCCCCTCAGGTTAACGACCATCATGAGCACAGCTGTTTCCCTTTAATAAGCTAACAGGTGGAGATGTTCTGGCCTAAGGAGCAGGTGGAAAGCACATTCCTGTGAATGGAGTGTAGGTGAAGCATGTGTAGGTCAAGCAGGAGATGTCCAGAGAGCAAGAGATCAGCCACCTTGAGAGGCCTGACCATACGCTAGTGCTTTAACTCAGTTCACCAGATATTTGTTAAAAATGCTTATTTTGAAGACTCAAAGGAGCATGGCACAGCCTTGGAATGTCGGGGCCTTCAGCACGTCAGTCACATCCATGTAGTGCTCTCAGTGACAAGATTGTGGTTGTTCAGTCACTAAGCCCTGTCCGACTCCCTGTGACCCCATGGGCTGCAGCACACCAGGCTTCCCTGTCCTTCACTATCTCCCAGAATTTGTTCAAATTTATGTTCATTAAGTCAGTGATGCCATCTAACCCTCTCACACTCTGCCACCCTCTTCTCCTTTTGCCTTCAATCTTTCCTAGTGTCAGGGTCTTTTCCAGTGAGTTGGCTCTTCACATCAGGTGGCCAAAGCATTGAAGCTTCAGCTGCAGCGAGAACTTGTCATTTGTGTGGGCCCTTTCCAAGCTTCCAGTGGAGGAAGGCAGGGTGCTAGAAATATGTTCATGTAGCCTTAAGTGTTTGAACATTTTGACCAGTTTTAATCACAGTTGTGTAAGACCACTATCTGTCTCCATTCTGTTGGCCTCCGTGAGTGCTGGGTGATGAAGTGATGGATGCAACTGTTTAATATTGATAAGACAAAGCTTAAGTGGGAATATGTTTAATTTGGGCTAGAAATTAGGATATGATTGTTTGGTTTGGGTCAATAATGGGTAGACTTAAATTACTGCTAACTAACCTTGTATAAGAAAAGCTTCCTGGGACACTTACTATATCATCCATAATGCGTACTCATGTGTGTAATGGAATTTAAATACAATGAAAAGGAGTGAATCAAATGAACATGGGGTTTCCCAGGTGGAGCTAGTGGTAAAGAACCTACCTGCCAATGCAGGAGACCTAAGAGACACAGGTTCAATCCCTGGGTTGGGAAGAACCCCTGGAGAACGGCATGGCAACCCACTCCAATATTCTTGCCTGGAGAATCCCATGGACAGAGGAGCCTGGTAGACTATAGTCCACAGGGTCACAAAGAGTCGGACATGACAGAAGCATGCAAGCACACATAGTCAAAAAACAAAACAACTGTGGTGTGGGGAAAATACTTCTGTATGTGTTTTGAATTTCAGAAAAGACAACAGAGATCACTTTTAAAAACTTGATTGCAAGGAAGAGAAGAATCAAATTTCTGTCTTTAGGAGCTCTCATTGTATAGTACATAACTTAAAAAATATAATACACCTAAAGTTAGGACCATGTTAATCAACTGGTTCAATTTTAAGTCATCTTTCATTTTCAATGTAGGCATTTTAATAATATATTTAATAATCAAGATCTTTCTTCTGATACAAGCATATGGAGCCTTTAGGTTATATGGCCCACCAGGAAAAACTTACAGGTTTCATTAGTAAATTTTTTTTTCTTTTGTCACATTAATATCATAGGGAAGAAAGAGGGTTCACCAAACAAAAATGTATCTACTTTGGAACTTCTTAATTTAGTTCAACAAGTATAGTCAGGAGGCATTTTGCTGAGGGAAAAAAAAAAAAAAAGGATGCCCTTACTTTTCCCCCCCAGCTTTATTGGGATATAATTCACATGTGACATTGTATAAGTTTACATCATGTTGACTTGAAACACTTATATGTGCAAAAGGGTTACCACCATAGTGTTAGCTAACACCTCCATCATGTCACATTATTAACATTATTACCATTTCTTTTTTGTGTTGAGAATGTTTAAGATTTACATTTAGCAACAGTCAAGTGTAAAATATATTATTCACTATAATCACTATGCTGTACATGAGATTCCCAGAACTTGCTCTTCTTATAACTGGAAGTTTGTACTCTTTGACCAACGTCTCCCCTTTTCCCCTATCCCCCAGCCACTGGTAACTCCCATTCTAATCTCTACCATTGTAATCTTGTTTCTATGAATTAGGCTTTTTTAGATTTCCCTGATAAGTGATATCAAAATATTCGTCTTTATCTGACTTATTTTACTTAGCATAATGCCTTCAAAATCCATTCCTGTTGTGCAGAATGTCTTTCATTTTCATGGCTTAAATAAACATCTTCTTTATCCATTCGTCATTGATGGACAATTGGGCTGTTTCCATATTCTGGCTATTATGAATAACGCTGCAATAAACATAGAAGTGCAGATATCTGAAATACTGTTTTCATTTCCTTTGGATACAAAGAACTGGGGCTGCTGGATCATGCAATAATTCTGTTTTTAATTTTTTGAGGAATCACCATACTGTTTTCTTTAGTGACTGCCTTTTCTTTAGTGGCTGCCATAACTACCTTCCCATCAACATTGTACAGGGGTTCCTTTTCTCCCCATCTTCACCAACACTTGTTATCTCTTGTTTTTTTTTTGATAATGGACATTCTAATATGTATAAGATGATATCTCATTGTAGTTTTGAATTGCATTTCACTGATGATTAATGATGTTGCACATTTTTCATGTAACTGTTGGCCCCTTTTATGCCTTCTTTTGGAAAATGTCTATTCAGTTCTTCTACCCATTTTTAAGTCAGATTTTTTTCATTATTGAGTTGTATGAGTTCTTTATATTTTGGATATTAACCTCTTATCAAACATATGATGGGCTTCCCTGGTGGCTCAACAGTAAAGAATCTGCCTGCAATTCAGGAGCCAAAGGAGATACAGGTTCAATCCCTGGGTCGGGAAGATCCTCTGGAGGAGGGCACAGCAACCCACTCCAGTATTCTTGCCTGGAGAAGCCCATGGACAGAGAAATCCCATCATGGGCTACAGTCCATGGGTTCACAGAGAGTTGGATATAACTGAAGTGACTTAGCATGCATGGAAACATATGATTTGCAAATATTCTCTTCCATTAAGTAGGTTGTTTTTTAATTTGTTAATGGACTTTTTTCCTGTAATCCCATTCCTAATGAGAAAATTCTTGTTTCAGATTTTACGTTTTCTTTCTATACCGTCAAGGCAGACTCCTATATTTGAATCCTTACTGTGTTTTCAAAGACCTTGCTCCATCTCGTCACCCTGTCCTTCCATAACTTCACTCCCATTCCAGCGTTTCTTCCCTAAAGCTTCCCTGGGCCAGGTTCCTTTCCGCACTAGGTCACTCTTCCTTTCCCTCTGTTCTCCTCTGGCTATATTCCCATCCCTTCCTCTTCCCAACTAAACTTTCTGAAAATAATTTTCTTGTTTCCTCTGCTCTCTCATTCCTCTTCACCCACCATCAAACTGCAAAATGACCTGCATACCCACGTCTCAGCTGAGTATGTCATGAAAAAGCCACCAGTGAACTTCTAACACAAGGTGACTGTGTTCCTTTTCTGACCTCACCAACCCGAATTGCAATGTACTTATTGTTGATCTGCCATCTTTCTTTAAGGCCACGAGTTCCCATGATAGTTGTGTCCCCCTATTGTTCCTCACACATACAAGCCTGACCGTTTAATCTCTGTTGTCTGTGGGCATTTCTTATTCTGTCCACTCCTTGAATGTTGGCATTCTGTCTTTGGCTTGGTATTTTTTCATTCATAGGCTCTTCCTGACCACTACACATTTAGCTCTTTAGTACTGAGCATACATACTTTTATATCTTTGCCTCTATCCAGTCCTTTTTGCAAGTTTCAGATATACAGTCAGGGTTTTGTTGGGCTTGCTGTTATGCATTGAACTGTCTCCCCAAAAGATACTGAAATCCCCCAGTACCAAATGTCACCTCATTTGGAAGTAAGCTCTTTGCAGATAACCAAGTTAAGATAAAGTCATTAAGGTGGGCCCTAATTAAATATGACTTGTATCTTTATAAATTAGGGGATTTATTTTTTGGCTGCGTCTGTGACTTGTGGGTTCTTAGTTCCCTGACCAGAGATCAAGCCCTGGCGAGAGCAGTGAAAGTGCTGAATCCTAACCACTGGACCACCAGAGGATTCCCCAAACAGGGAAATTCTGACACAGAGACAGATATGTAGAGAGGGGAGATGAGATGAAGACACACAGAGAAAGCTATCTACATGCCAAAGCATGCCTGGAGCTACTGGAAGAGAGGCATGGGACAGATTCTCTCTCACAAATCTCAGAAGGAACCAACTCTGCTGACATTTTGCTTTTGGACTTCTAGAATTGTGAGACAATAAATCACTACTCTTTAAGCTACAAGCCTGAGGTATTTGTTATGGCAGCCCAGGAAAGTTATACACACACCTGCTTGTTTACCCCACTTTTACTACTAATTCATGTCTCAAAGTCAAATCATTGTCTTCCCCCTGAAAAGGACTCTTCCTGAATTCTCTGGCTTAGTTATTCAGACCACTCTTTATCCCATATCTAAGGTTAGAGGCCCAGGACTCCTATCTCCTCTCTTCTCCTGCATCCATCTAACCCAATGCCATGATCTTTCAATTCTACCTCTTGAACATTGTTCATGTCTCTCTTCTTTCCATGCCAGCTCTTCTAGCCCTAGGTCAGTCCTCACTGCTGCTGTGTGGACCACTAACTAGCCTCCCTGATTCTGGAATTGAGCCAGCATATGCTATCTAGAGAGAAAATCTGCCCATGTCACTATCAATGCTAGGACACTCTTCAAGCTTTTTAACATGGTAAACAAGACCTCCATGCTCTGTCACACTCTCCTCCTTATCTCAATCTTCTGTCTTTCACTAACTGACCATGTAGGCAAGTGAGTCCCTTAAGAATCCATCCTTTTTCTTGCTTTCATACTTTTGCATAAGCTGTTCTCCAGCATAGGAAATTTTACCATAACCCTCCTCATTTAACATATAGATCAGGAATTACTTGCAGAAGATCTCCCCTTTGTTCTTCAGTTTAGGATTAGAACCCCTCATCTGGTGTCCTCTAATGACCTGTATGTTCCCCTGCTATTGTACCTAAGATAATGCACTGCCGCGTATTATTATGTCTATCTTCCACATTTGAATAGGGACTGTGTCTAATTTACTCGAGTGTTCCAAGGGTTTAGATTCTAGACTATGGAAAATCTTCTTTATCCTTGTCCTAAATTTTCACACAGAACTAGTGTCCATAACACCACTTCTATACAAAATAACTTAATGGCTATAATCTATTCTATATGGTAAAGATCACCACGGGGAGCAACCTAGAATGTAGTTCTGGTCCCTCTGAACATGCTATGACCTACTGACACCCACAAATTATAATTTAAAGAAATACTGATCTATTTCATGTTTTGAGCTTTATATATACTTTACTGAAATCGTTGGATCCTAGAAGGAGAAACATCGCAGACTCATAGTGGGTAATTTGAGGACAGTGTTAAATGAGACAATTACATAGGGCTGAGACGGTGGGAAGAAAACCATAAGATATTCCAGGGCTTGCAACATAAAGGCCAAAGAAGGTTTGAAAGGACAGGGGGAGAGAGAAGTTACAAGAAAGTATGTAGAGAGTTGTTTGCTAGGAGCTGTGAACTCCAGAGGAAGGATCACCCACCTGCAGTCTCCATGGGGAGGAACAGTAGAGATAAATACTCCTATCCTCACTCTCCTGCCTCCACTGAAAATCCAGCAGAAGCCAGTAGAGAAAGTGTGGGGTGCAAACCACACAGGTCAGCCTCCTGGGGCCTGAGCAGGATGGAGGGGAGTGGAGCACACAAAGGAAGGAACACATGGACAATATTGAGCCCAACAAATATAAATCAGTATTCGTTTTTGCAAATAGGAGGAACCATTGCCTTAGTGAGGTTATTGCCCTGCATTAAGAGTTTCAAAACATTGTTTCCTGTTTAGAGATCCAAAATCTATGAATCTAGCATACTGGCTCCCATATAGCAGCTTCTCTGAATGCACTGTTAATTCCATGAAGATGACAACTTTTTTCTTGGCTATCATTTTATTTGGATTTTCACTCATCTTATATTTTCCTCAAAAAGAAGTCTGAGTAAAATAAAGAAATGCTCTCAGATTTGAAAAGAGCTACAGCAAAGAAAATTTTTTCTGTTTGTCCACCACTGAAGCCTTCTCATTTATGAAATAAAGTACCTAATGACTTTCCATCCAAAGTGGGGTAACTAAGAAAGAAAAATGACATAGAGTTAAACATGTAATACTCCAATGTAAAATAAAAATTAAGTTTAAATAGTGCTTCTCGTGGTTTTAACCATAGATGAAATCATTACTCTTTACCTTCATAAATGAGTAAGTTTTCTTTCTTTAGCCCAGTCTTGGACATCTGCTTTTCCATAGATAAGATAGAAGATCAGTCCTAATGTGTTAATGACGAATGACAAGGAAAAGACATTCCTCCACCCAAATTCAGGGTCCTGAGGAAACAAAAGTTCAAGTAAGTATTACCCCTTTAATTCCCTTTTCCTATGAAACTCACATTAATAGTTTAGAAGACAATGTTCACTAGTGGATCTTCATGTAAAAATTCATTTCCTAAACACAGCTTAATAATTTGATGGAAAGAATTTCAAAATGGATTCAGAATGTTCTTCATAAAACCACTACAATATTGTAATTAGCCTCCAATTAAAATAAATTAATTTTTTAAAAAATGGACTTAGAGACTTTTATATTTAACCTCCAGAACTGCATTTGTCATTATTTATCAAAGTGCCAAACACTTTCTCTTTTGTGCGAATCATGACTCTCTCTATATACATATTTACATACATATATATATATACTAATAAAATTTCTTCTTCTCCAGTGCAAGAATCTTGCAAGAAGACAACTGTGGGTTTTGAAGCTAGATAGGTCTAAGAAGAATTCTGATTCTACATCCTCTCAGTGGAAAGACATATTCTATCATATTTTAATCATCAGGAAATGAGGATATTAATACTTTGTTTTCATAATTAGTATGAGAATCAATAACTTAGATTACTGTTTATGAAATACCTATAATACTCCCTGCATATATCAGACACTTAAACATATTTGCTTTCATTATCTCTTTGCTTTTGTATGGTTATGCAAATGAAAATTTCAAAGTGTTGCAGAAGACATGACAAGTTGCATATATGCATGGATTCATCATCTTCTCATAGGACATGTATGTCACTGTGTGATTTCGAAGACTGGAAATTACCAGCGGATCACCAGTGAGTGCTTTGGTTTCAGAATGAGGTCACGAAAGAAACTGTTCTGTATTTTCCTTTGCTATGTTGATCTTCATGACAAAGTTACTCATGATTTAATTTTATTCTCCAAAATGTGAAAATGTTTTTTAAGCTATTATCGTTATGAGTGGATTTGGCAGAGCATTTTAAGAAACCCTGACAAGAAAACCTTACCTGACTGAGAAGAAATCCACTGACAGTGGGTGCCAGGACAGCAGATAGCTGTGCAAACGCCCTTGACATTCCCATGAGAAAACTAGAATGCCTGTGGGTGACAGGAATGTTTCAGGCTAGATCCACATTTGTTTGGCAGCATGCTTCAGCCCCGGAATGTATCATATATTAATAGCAATTATGTCAAAAAGACTTGCTCTGTGTATGTCCAATGAAAGGCACTGAGACAAATCAATAATGCCCTTCCCTCCACATACCTGAAAATGGCCACAATCATAATCGCCCATGATTTATAATTTTGCAAAGTTTGAGGCTTCCAGAAGTCTGCAGGCTAAATCTTCTTCAGAAAATAGGAAAATGAGAGTGGAGATTACAGTCCTACCTTGGAGCAATATCTAAGGCATTGACATAGACCCCTGGCTGACATAACAGGCCTAGTCCACAGGAGAGCGTCAGAAGGCTCACTGCTATGATATAGTTGGAGGCAACGAATGGCAGAACCAAAAGGAATGTTGAGGAGGGGAGATTTCCTAAGGAATGAGGAACAGACAAATTAAGCAATAAACATTTTTGGATGTTGTATGCCTTGTGAATTATCAGACATTTTGGCCCTGTTCTTACCTAGAACTGTGGCAATTTTCCTCACTGTAACAAGCCTAAAATTCTTGGTCAGAAGGAAATCTGCCAGGTAACTTCCCAGGAAGCAAACGACCCAGGCAATAATGAAAGGAAGGGCAGACAGGAAACCACTCTGAAGGGAAAACATTGAGTAAACCATCATAATAAAGGCCGTGAGACCACAACCTTATACTGATAAATCACTAATAATCCTACTGACAACTCTGAAATCATACTTTCCTAAGAAAATCAGTGGTCCCTTCCATCATACCTGCAGAAAAGCTACTCACATTACTGTTAAATTAGTTCTTGGTAATAAAAGATAAATTTTTCTAGATGAATGATTTGTGAAGACAGAGTAATTTGAGAGTCATGCAAACAAGAAAAATGGTTGGAGGGAAATATACTCACATTTCTAATATCAATGTTGAACACAGAGCTAATGTAAGTTGGTGTATATATAGTTATTACATTCATTAACCACTGATGGCTGAAACAGCAAACACACATGGACCAGAGGGGTACAGATCTGACCATAGCTTTGATGGGAAGAGGCTGCTTAGTAGAGCTGACCTGAAAACAAATTTACTGATCAGAATAGTAAGACCTGAGACATGCTCACATGTTCGTAGTCACTCTGATAAATTCAGATGCTGATATAAGACCTCTGGAGAAGGTTGGAGTTTTACGTGTACCTGTTGGGCCAAGGAGGATATGATATATTCTTTCTCTGTAATGTTTATCCATGGATGAGCGACGGGGTCATCATAAACCAAAACACACCAGAGAGGAAAGCAGACACAGCCAAAACCTCCTGCAAGCAGAGATTAAATTGGTAAACTGTGTGAATTTCTTTTCAACTGGAACATTTTCTGGCATGGGTCCTGGGAAAAGCTCTTGCTCATAATATCTTCTTTCCACTTCTCAAAAAATTCACATGAATATCACAGCTTTTTAAATAAGTCTAGAACCTATTATTTCACATTTCTTGATTATTTGTGTGCATGAAAATCACAGACCCTAGAAATGGCATTAAACTTGGTATCTCAACTTCTTAAGAAGTAGAAGCAGTAACAGATTTTATTTTCTTGGGTCTGAGATCACTGCAAATGGTCACAGTCATGAAACTGGAAGATACTTGCTTCTTGGAAGGAAAGCTATGAGAAACCTAGACAGCTTATTATAAAGCAGAGACATCACTTTGCTGACAAAGGTACCTATAGTCAAAAGCTACAAGCTTTTCCAGTAGTCAGGTACAGATGTGAGAGTTGGATCATAAAGAAGGCTATATACCAAAGAATTGATGCTTTCAAATTGTGGTGCTGGAGAAGACTCTTGAGGGTCTCTTGGACTGCAGGAGATTAAACCGGTCAATCCTAAAATAAATCAACCTTCAATATTCATTGAAAGGACTGATGCTAAAGCTGAAGTTGTAATACTTTGACCACTTGATGTGCACAGCTGACTCACTGGAAAAGACCCTGATGCTGGGAAAGATTGAAAGCAAAAGTAGAAGAGATTGGCAGAGGATGAGATGATCAGATAGCATCACTGAGTCAATGGACACAAACTTGAGCAAACTCCATGAAATAATGGAGGACAGAGAAACCTGGTGTACTGCAATCCATGGGGTCACAAAGAGTCAGACATGACTTAGCAATTGAACAACAACAACAAAGGAAAACTATATAGCTACTCACAACACTTCTGACACTATCTGTGTTGGTTTTTCTCATTAAGAAAGTCTCTAATTCTCTTCATACACCAAGCTAGTGTCCTACAATTTAGCCCAATTCTGACAGTATCTGGCATTAGCACAGACCCTACAGAGTAAGGACTCACTCACACAGACTGCCTCCTACTTCAGATACTAAGTGCGACTAATAAGTCCCCGAATTAAAATTCCCACACTTACGTTCAACTTTACTACAAATTCTGAGGTTCCTGCAACTCCCTCTCAGTTTGGTAATTTGGTGAAACAGCTCACAAAACTCAGGGAAATGTTCATTTTTATTTACTGGTTTAATATAAAGGGACTTCCCTGGTGGCTCAGACAGTAAAGCGTCTGCCTAGAGTGTGGGAGACCTGGGTTCAATCCCTGGGTTGGGAAGATCTCCTGGAGAAGGAAATGGCAACCCACTCCAGTAATCCTGCCTGGAAAATCCCATGGATGAAGGAACCTGGTAGGCTACAGTCCATGGGGTCACAAAGAGTAAGACGTTACTGAGTGACTTCACTTCACTTTCACTTTATTATAAAGGACATGATAAAGGTTCATGATAAATGAACAGCTGGATGCCATGAATAGGGTGAGATCTGGAAGGGTCCTGAGTGTAGAAGCTTCTGACCCTGTGGAGTTGGGCACGTGCTCCCCTCCCAGCATGTGGGTGTGTTCATCAACCTGGAAGCTCTCAGAACCCTATAGCTTAGGGATTTTAAGGAGGCTAAATCATGTAGGTATACAATGCTGTGTTTAGTTGCTCAGTTGTGTCTGACTCTTTGCTACCTCACGGACTGTGGCCCACGAGGTTCCTCTGTCCATGAGGATTCTCCAGGCAAGAATGCTGGAGTGGGTTGCCATTCCCTTCTCCAGGGGATCTTTCCAACCCAGGGATCAAACCCATGTCTCCTGCATTGCAGGGGGGATTCTTTACCATCTGAGCCATAACTAATTATTAATACAATCTGAAGCATCCTCTCCTCCCAGGAAGATGGAGGGTGGGGCTAAAAGTTCCAAGTTTCTAATCATGGCTTGGTCTTTCTGGTGGCCTCCATACTGAAGCTATCCAGGAGGCCACCAAAAGTCACCTCATTAGATGAAAGATGCTCCCCTAACTCTATGTAGTTCATTCTGGATGGTTTCTACTGTTATTTTTAAGTTCATTAATCATTTCTTCTGTTGTATTATCTGTCATTAATTCAATCCTTATAATGTAGTTTTATCTCTAGAAGTTTGATTTAGGGTCTTTTAAAAATATGTTTTGCTTGTCTTAACTTCTGAACAAATAGAGTTATGTTATAATATAGTTACAATAACTATTCTTGTGTGCTAATTCTAACATTTGTGTCAGTTCTGGGTTGGTTTTGATTGATTAATTATTCTCCTTGTTATGGATTATGTTTTCCTGCTGTTGTCCATGCCTGATAACCTATGGTTAGAGCCATTATGGAGTTCAGCATAACATGAACTATATTTTGTTGGGTGTTAAATATTTTTGTATTTCTATAAATATTTTTGAGCTTTGTTTTGGGATACAGTTAAATTACATGGAAACACTGATCCTTTTAGATCTATCATCATCATTTGTTAGAGAGATCCACAATAGTGTGTTCCCTGGAGCTAATTATTTCTCACTACTGAGGAAAGACACTTATGAGTATCCTGCCCAATGAGCCAAGAATTAAACATTTTTTCAGTCTGCTTTGTGGAAACAGGCACTAGCCATGATGCTCTCTAAGTACTGGGACACTATTCTTTAATCTTTTCCAATGATTTCCATCCTCCCCTGCCCTCAGATATTGTCCTCACACATATACCCAGATCAGAGCTCTGCAGAGTATCAAGGAGGACTCTGCAGATAGCCAGGGTTTTCTCTGTGTGCAGATATCTCCTGTTAGGTGCTCTTTCCTGTTGGCTATACCCGCCTCACTCTCTCAGGGCTCTTAGCTCCACCTCCTCAACTCTGATTCTTCTGCCTCTCACAAACCACTGCTTTTCAGGTTTGTCCCCTACTTTCTGCTAGGGCAGCAGATTTTGCCCAGTCACTCTGCATTTATAATGCATCATGGTGGACTTCTTTGGTGGTCCAGTGGTTGGGAATCCACCTGCTGATGCAGGGGACTCAGGTTTGATCTCTTTTGGGGGAAGATTCCATGTGCCATGGGGCACCTAAGCTTGTGTGCTACAACTACTGAAGCCTGTGCACCCTAGAACCTGTGCTCTGCAACGAAAAGCCACTGCAGTGAGAAGTTTATGCACTGCATTGGATAGAGAGTAGTCCCCGCTCACCACGACCAGAGCAAGTCCACACGCAGCAATGAAGATCCAGCACAGCCAAAATTAATTAATTAAATATTTTAAAAATGCATCATGGCAGTTTGATAGCATCATAGGTAGGAGAACTCCCAAATTCTTTGATGGCGTAGGTTCATTCTTCCCAACTATTATATTAAGACATTTTGTTTTACTAGAATCTTTCTATCTTGACTCATTTCTTCCAGAAAAGTACACACAGTTAGATATCAGAAGAGTCACCCTAGATATGAAAACCTGGGAGTGGGGAGATAGTAGCTTACCAAATATATAGAAGACAAAAGGCCACCCGAGAGTTTGACTGATGATGCCACCCAGCAGGATGGCAATGGAGGTTCCCAGCAGCAATCCTGCAAAGAGAGAATAAGGCCGTGGGGGCTGGACTGCCACCCACTAGGTGCCTACAAAAGGATAGGTGACATAATAGAGAGCACTATCACCATAAAGAGATGAGTAATAGAGAGCACTATCACCATAAAGAGATGAGCATGGTAGAATATATATATGAACTTCAAATTTGTGATTGAGTTCATAGGTTCTCCTAAAGACCCATTTTTCTGGCAGTTCCCTAGTATCACTGTAGATGACAATTATGCTTTTATGCTATTTTAATTTTTAATTACATAATTCATGTAACATATATGTTTATTGTAAAAGTAAATTACCACAAAGAACCAAATGCCCCGCCAATCCATTTCTACTCTTTTCTCTAATGTTAACCAGGAGCTACAATTTATTACACGATGTTTAATTGCATACTTTTCTTCTCTGTACATACTGATATGCACATGTTGCTTTGTAAATGTATTTATGGAATATGTAGACAGCAAGTTAGATACATTTGCCTATTAATATGCTAACAACACTTTTTTATTTCCATGGCTTTACAGAGTATTCACATATAATGTGGGCACATTTTCCTTTTACAACTTTTTCAAAACTAGACTATTAGGTTTTTAAAATTTCCTAGATGAACATTAACTGGTCAAATTTTATATATATGTATGTGAGTTATTATTAACTTTAAATAAGTAGGACATAGGTACAATAATGTACCTATTGTCCCGTGACATTTATTTTTTAGTTGCAACTGGTCTTATAAATATTTCCATGTCACTCTAGATTCTACAGCCATTGTAATTTCTGAACATAAACTAAACTATCACTTCTGAACATAAACATAATTTATTTCTAAATATATAAAATATCAGCAGTAGACTTGCTAAATCATAGATTGTACATTTTTTATTTTGACAGATACTGCTGAAGTATCCTGCTAAAAGTCCATACCAAATTAAGTTGCCAACAAATACTTGTTCCTCATCTCTTGACAACATTGGACATCCTCAAAATTCTAATATAGTTTTCCAAATGTGAATATAAAACAGTATACCTGTTTTCTTTTTATAGTGAAGTTGAATTATTTTTCCTACGTTTGTCATTTTTTAATTCTTCTGTGAAAAGTCTGTTCATAATCTTTTTATTTGTTTCTTTCACTTTGCCGCAATTTATAGAACCTTTATGTGTTATAAATAACCCTCTGTCATGCTGGCTGCAGTTCTCTTCTCCCACTTTTAACTTTGTTTATGGTGTGTTTTGTAATCCAGCAGTTGTAAGTTTTCATGGGGTTCAGATCTATGAGGTTCCTCTGTAATGACTTCTAGACACTCATTTGCTTAAAAGGGCTTTCCCGATCCCACAGTTAAAAAAAAAAGATCACTTATGTTTTTCTTCTCATTTGGCCATGCAGTTTATTGAACCATCTCATCTGTGTTATCTCCTTAAGCACCAATATCCAAATTTACAATTGAGGAAATAGAAACATGGAAAAGTTAATTAACCACCCCAAGGTCATACAATTAATAAGAAGGAAAGGCAGCATTTGAAATGAGACTGCCTGACTTCAGGACACAAATCAATGAAGATGGAAATCAGTACCTTTTTCCACCACTGCCTCCATCAAAGCTGCATTCTTTTCTCTAAACTCTCTGCCTTTGTGCCAGTTATAATGGGGGACAGGTCACTGCATCAATCCAAAGCCTGGGCCCTTCTTGTTCTTTCCACCTCTTTGCACCCTATCTTAAATGTATTAACTCACCCCATTTTCCTTCTTACATCTCACTCTGTGTTTTAAATTGGCTTGACAAACTGCAATTATAACACCTGTTTTTTGTCTGTGAGCCTAACTATTCCATGATTCCTGGCTTGGTTGTGTACCTGGGACTACCACTGCATTGAGGCAATTTCCCCATGATATGCTTTATTTATTCAACATTTATGTTACTAAGACTTATTCATGTTGTTGCATTCAGCTGTTCATATTCATTGCTGTATGATATATGATCCTTAGATTAAAGGTGTGTGTATGCATGTGTGTTTCCATTACCTATGAGACCTGCCTCAAATATGAGCTACCAAATCTGTTTAGTCTGCTTACTCTTCTTCATTAATTTATTGAGCTCCTCAAGTGGTTACAAAGCTTCCTACCTATAGGTATACCTTTGTGGGCCCGTTAGAAGAAAATACAGTATATTTTGTCCTAGAGGCTAGCAGTAGCTGTGCTCTTCCGCTAAGGACTTCCCCAGTGGCTCAGTTGGTAAAGAATCTGTCTGCAATGCAGGAGACCCAGATTTGATTCCTGGGTAGGGAAGATCCCCTGGAGAAGGAAATGGCAACTAACTCCAGTATTCTTGCCTGGAGAATTCCATGGACAGAGGAGCCAGGCAGGCTACAGTCTGTGGGATCCCAAAGAATTGGACACAACTGAGTGATTAACTTTCACTTTCACTTTCTGCTAAGGACAGATACTTTTCTGAAAGTCCTCCTCCAACCTCAAGAGCTGAGTGATGCTGTCCTTAGTGCAGCCTACTAGGGAGCCCCAGCATGAGTGGAAATGGTAGTTCCTCTGAGAATCACTGAAGTAGGCAGGTAGGTTCAGTTCACTCCACCTGTTCATGGTTTCCTCCGATGTTTTTTTGTCTGGGCCTCCCAGACAACCATAAGTTCTGTGTTTCCAGAGTCCCACACACATACACACCCACCTGACCCTATGCCTTTTGAGAGCCCTTCACAACTCCAGAGGTTTAATCTTTGTCATCAGAGCTCACATCCACTGGTAGGGGAGTGGAGGCTCCAGTTTAGACTAAGGAGATTCACTTTGGTTACCACAGCTGACTAAGGGATGTCCTCAAATATAAATAAGAAATGGTCTTCCTAAATCCTCAAAAATTTGGAGAAAATCAAGAGAGTGAAAGAGAGAAACCAAACTCAAAAACTGCAATTAATCCAAATGAAAAAGAGAAGATTTTAAATAATTAATGAATAATATCAGAGAGATCCAGGGAGATATGTGTATATGACATTCACTTAAAAAAAAAAAGAATAGTTGCTAATTAAAAATATTACTGCTAGTATTTTTTAATTGAAATGAGAAATCTGAATACCTATATGAGGATAAGGCCATCCTTTAAACACAACATTCAAAAAACTAAGATCATGGCATCTGGTCCCATCATTTCACGGCAAATAGATGAGGAAACAGTGGAAACAGTGACAGACTCTTTTCTTGGACTCTAAAATCACTGCAGATGGTGACTGCAGCCATGAAATCAAAAGATGTTTGCTCCTTGGAAGAAAAGTTATGACCAATCTAGACAGCATATTAAAGAGCAGAGACATTTCTTTGCTGACAAAGGTCTGTATAGTCAAAGCTATGGTTTTTCCAGTAGTCATACATGGATGTGAAAGTTGGACTATAAAGAAAGCTGAGCACCGAAGAATTGATGCTTTTGAACTGTGGTATTGGAGGACTCTTGAGAGTCCCTTGGACTGAAAGGAGATCCAACCAGTCAATCCTAAAGGAAATTAGTCCTGAATATTCATTGGAAGGACTGATGCTGAAGCTGAAACTCCAATACTTTGGCCATCTGTTGCAAAGAACTGACTCCTTAGAAAAGACCTGATGCTGGGAAAGACTGAAGGCAGGAGGAGAAGGGGACAACAGAGGATGAGACTGGTTGGATGGCATCACTGACTCGATGGACATGAGTTTGAGCAAGCTCTGGGAATTGGTAATGGACAGGGAAGCCTGGCATGCCGTAGTCCATAGGGTCTCAAAGAGTCAGACACAACTGAGTGACTGAACTGAACTGAATGTGTTAGCCATACTGTTTCCATTTTCCATTACTCCTTAGTGTAACTGATATTTCTTCCTCTGGAGTTTTCATTCCAGGCAGATCATTATCACTGTCCAGGCGGATCATTACCAGAAAGCTGTTCTCAGGACAACTGAGAGCAATTCCAAAGAAGATTAAGTTGGATCCATGCCTTACACTCAACACTAGTATAAATCCCAGTATGTCAGAAATTTAAATATAAAAAAATGAAACCATGCATAGTCAATAAAAGCCATGGTTGGATGCTTTTGCAACATTTCTAACTATGATTCAAAGTCCAAAAACCATAAAATAAAAGAACGCTCAATTTGACTACATCAAAATGCCTTTTTGAAAAATGGCAAAAATCATTATAAGCAAAATCAAATCACAAATGGCAGCCTGGGGAAAATAGCTGATAGTTATGTGAGAGACAAAGGACCCATCTCCCTAATTTATAAATACTTGATCAACATTAAGCAGAAGACAAAGAATCTTCTAATGAAAAAAAAAAAGTGGTCAAAAAACAAAAAAGACAAACTGTCAAGAGAACTCAGTGAAAGAATGTTGGATTGTAGTGGACTCGTTTCAGTTATATGTTTTTACCTGATATAGCAACACCACAGAGTCGACTTCGTTCATGTGGAGGACTCCATCTTTCCCAGATTGCAAACTGACCCCCATATACTAACCCCTGAAATAAAAATAGAGTTGTTGATACGTGGTCCCACAGAGAAATTCATATTCAGTCATATTTATAAAATATCTGGTTACCAGGCTCATGCCCTGAAGTATTCGAGTTGCAATGAGGAAAACTAGTCCAAATTCAGCTGCCAGAGGGGTGAAAAGAACAAGAAGGGAGGATCCAAGCAGAGCAGCACCAACCACTCGTTTTGTTCCTACTCTTCCAGCCAGGTATCCACTGGGAGCCAGTGTCAGAATCATGCCATAGTTGATAGCACTGAAGATGATGCCCTGGATTTGAGGGTTCCAATCATACACAGGGGCCTTAAAGAAAAAGACAATGCTTTGGTAAGCCACGCATAGGAAGGCTCTTTCATAACTTAAGAAGCTTCTTTAGATTTTTCACTTACTTACAAATCACAGTTTCCTCAATTAAAACTTTTTAACATATAAATTCTAGAAAAATATGGGCAAGGAGGTGGGAGGGGGGTTCAGGAAGGGAATACATGTACACCCATGGCTGATTCATGTCACTGTATGGCAAAACCCACTACAATATTGTAAAGTAATTAGCCTCCAATTAAAACAAATAAATTTTAAAAAATTCTAGAAAAAAAAACATTGAAATAAACAGCAAAAACAAAAACATAACT
This sequence comes from Cervus canadensis, assembly GCF_019320065.1. NCBI lineage: Eukaryota > Metazoa > Chordata > Mammalia > Artiodactyla > Cervidae > Cervus > Cervus canadensis. The sequence continues at coordinate 23,515,929 of NC_057413.1, read as the reverse complement.
TGAATCTTTCATTGCTTACCCCTGCAGGAAGACTCTTTGGGGAATTATTTGGGTCACCAAAGGAATCGACAGGCAGCCCCTCAGTGGAGTCATTAAATGAGGGCTGATGGTTTGTGCTGTTGACCATGGCTACCATGGTGATATTCATGATAATATTCTGTGCCATTATTATGAAGTTGCAGAGGTGTACCATGAAGGCTATTCCATAGCGAGTGGAACAAATGCTAGGAGCTAGAAATATTAAGACAGTGTATTAGTACTTCCCTTATGGAACCTTTATTTACTTTTCACAAGTTAAAATACAGAAAGGTATCACCTGATGATTCAAATGCACTTCTATTGGCTTTGGGAAAGAAAGATTACAAAAGGAGGAAACCATTGAGTTGAATCAAAGGATGTTTTATACCATAGTTTTATAGACCCTGACTTTTTCTGGGGAGTTCTGTTCTTACAATTTTGTCTTTCCAATTCTTAGATTATTATAGTCTATGGCTGATGAAATTACTCATAGTTAAATATATAAAGATATGATATATATTAAAAGTAAATATATACATAAAAATAAAATATGTATATGTATATATACTTAAATTATATAATTTATAAGTACTACATTATATACATATATACATAGATAATGTAAATTTTAAAATATTGAAAGAGTTGTTCACTGGTGTAGATTTATTATTCTTCTCATATGTCTTAGTGAGGGCAAACTTTCACCTAAGTTTTGAAATTAAACCTATAAGTTTTCTCATTAGAAAAAAGTTGACACCCACAAACTATGAAAAAATATAGTAAAAAAATAACAGAAAAAGAAATGAGCACAAAATTAAAATAATCTGTTTTTGTACTCTCAGGAAAGATGGCTATTGCCAGGAAGAAAATATTGCAACAATCCAGAAGAAAAGTGAAGAAGCGTGGACTAGGTTGGCAACTGTAGAACTAAGATATGATAAGATCCCAGACAGATCCCAGTAGGTGAGCAACTGAATCTTGGTTTCAAGTTTACAGATTGGGGGAGGGGCATTGGAGGGATTCTTATTCTAAACAGCAGGAAGAATACGGTTGGCTGTTCACTGAGGAAGAGATCTGTGGAAAAAGAAGGTTTGAGGCAGTGGAGTGATAAAGAACTTAGTATTGGACAGTTAAGACAAAGATGCCTTTTAAGCACTCAGGAGATGCTGAGAATGTTGTTGGGTATAAAACTTTAGAGTTTAGGAGAGATGTAGAGGCTGAGGCATAACACTGGTATTTAATAATCTACAGATAATACTTGAAGCCATAATATTTAGAAAATGAGAATAAATAGAGAATATAACCAAGGACTGACTCTAGGGTTCTCCAACACTTGGAGGCTGGATAAATGGGGAGAAATTGGCAATAGAAACTGAAAAAGAAGGGTAGGTGGGATAGGAGAAAACCAGGAAGAATGTGGTGACCTCAAAGCCAAGGTGTAAGGGGCTACAGCTAGGAGGGAGTCAGAAGGTATGTCAGATATTTCTGGTAGGTTATGTACCACGATGACTGAGAATTAACTCATTTAACCTTCACAACAATCCTATGAGGCAGCTACTGCTATTGTTTTACAGGTGCAAAGAGGTCAGTTAACAGAATAGCTCAGGTGTCTATGCTCTTATCCACTGTGCTGCCTGTATATGGTAGCTCCTATTTTGTCCCAGATGATTCCATGAGAATACCTTTGCCACAACCCCAGTGCCCTATGGGGTTTGTATGACGACATGGTGTAGGAGAGGAGGATAATACTATGCATTGTCAAGAAGTCTTCAAAACTTCAAGAAAAGAAGTGCCTTGAGGTTTACAAAAGAGCCTTTCCCTCAAGGCTATACTCTCTTAAAGTGAAGTGAAGTCGCTTAGTTGTGTCCGACTCTTTGCCACCCCATGGACTATAGCCTACCAGGCTCCTCAGTCCAAGGAATTTTCCAGGTAAGAGTACTGGAGTGGGTTGCCATTTCCTTCTCCAGGGGATCTTCCCAACCCAGGGATTGAACCCAGGTCTCCCGCACTGTGGGCAGACGCTTTACCTTCTGAATCTTTGCATTGAATGGAGGGAAGGAGGAGGAATTTGGAAGAAACTGGAAAATACACTGTAATTAGAATGAGGAGTTCAAAAATAATATCTTTGTAAAGTTTTCCTTTTTCAGGAATGGATGATGATTTCCAATGTCAATCAGATCAGCTAATAATTTATCAGTTCTTGTGGCCTCTGATTTCTCCAATGTACTTTGGGATCATAGAGGCCAAAGGCTATTAAAAAGGATTATCAGCAAACCAGGTGACTAATGGTTCACAAATGGGTGGAGTGAAGATCCGCCTCATGTGATTGCTGAAAGATCCACTAGAGAGTGTATTTAAAAGGCTTAGTCTGCTGCTTGCTGCATATTAAGTGGTCCCTATAGGCTACTATATGTGTCCTAAATCTTTGTGTCTTTTTGACTGCCCTGAGCAGTTTGCAGAATCTTAGTTCCCTGGTCAAGGATCAAACCCAGGTCCCCTACAGGAGAAGTTCAGAGTCCTAACCTCTGGACCACCAGGGAATTCCCACTATATGTGTCCTTAAAAATGGTTTCCTGTGTCTAGTGAAAATATATGAAAAATAATGTTGGTGCAACATCTCATATGTTAAATTTTTAAAAGTCAGTATATAACACAAAAATACTGCATTTGGTCAAATTGACTTAAAGTACATCATTTTTGCTCCACTAAGAATCAACTGATGAACTAATCAACAAATCAAACTTAATAGATCCAAAACTAAATTCCTATGTTCCCCCTCCCAATCCTGCTCCACCCAAATTGCTTTCCAACTCAGCTGACAGAAATACCATCCTTCCAAATACTTTACAATTTATCCTTGATTTTTCTTCCATGGCCTACATCTCATCTACCTAGAATACAGTGTTGCTTTACATTCAAAATGTACATAGAATTCTACAGCATTTGTAGTGCTCTACTTATACCATGAATGGCTTCCCTGATGGCTCAGATGGTAAGGCATCTGCCTGCAATGCAGGAGACCCAGGTTCAATCCCTGGGTTGGGAAGATCTCCTGGAGAAGGAAATAGCAACCCACTCCAGTATTCTTGCCTGGAAAATCCCGTGGATGGAGGAACCTCGTAGGCTACAGTCCGTGGGGTCGCAAAGAGTCGGACACGGCTGAGTGACTTCACTTTCTTTTCTTTCACTTATACCATAAATTTGGTCACACTCTTTTCTGCTCAAACTTCTCTATGTGGCCTCATTTTGTTCAGATTAAAAACTAAGGTCTCGATAATGGCCAGTGGAAATGAAATATTTGTAACCATTGCTTCAGATTTGTATTTTTCTTAGGAAAAAGGCCTGAGGAAGTACTAATTCCAACTGTAGACAAGTGTTATGTTAAAGGATATCATGAGATGTATATATACATGTATTGGAAAGGAAAATGGCAACCCCCTCCAGTATTCTTGCCTGGGAAATCCCATGAACAGAGGAGCCTGGTGGGCTACCAGTCCATGGGGTCACAAAAGAGTCAGACGTGACTTAGTGACTAAACAACAACATATATGTGTGTGTGTGTACACACGCACATACACACATATATGTTATATATAATATATACAATTTTATATCTATGTAACTACATCTATCAGTTAATCTATGTATATGATGTGCTAAGTCGCTTCAGTTGTGTCTGACTCTGCAACCCTATGGACCATAGCCCACCAGGCTCCTCTGTCCACGGGATTCTCCAGGCAAGAATACTGGAGTGGGTTGCTATGCCCTTGTCCAGGGAATCTTCCTAACCTAGGGACTGAACCCACAGCTCCTGCAGCTCCTCTGCATTGCAGGAGGATTCTTTACTGCTGAGTCACTGGGATAGATAAGCAAAAAAAAAAAGAAAAAAGCAGCTACACAACTTAAATATACAACCCCAGGAAGAATTTTCAGGCAAATATACTTTCTCTGTTGGATAAACAGGAAAAATAATATGTATCATTTAAGAATAATGATTATAAGGCAAACAGAAACATGTGTGATCCAAAATACACAACATAATATATACATCACAGAATTATGTAAAATATACATATAAAGAGAGACAATAAAAAAATCACAGTGGTTGAATTAAGCTTATTAATTTTTTCATTTCTTGATTTTTCAAGGTTTCTGTAATTAATTTTTAAAATTTTCCTAATTAAGCAATGTAATTAGGCTTATAATATTACATGCAATAGCAAGCAGAGTACACAATACTATGTGTAGACAATTTGGTAGCAATTATCAAGAATGTAATGCATATGGATTAATATTAGAAGGTAATCATCAAAAGTAAAATACTTTTTTAGAATAATGGTATTTGTTTCTTTCATGTCTTTTCAAAGGTACAATAATAGTATTGAATACTTGATTTCAAAAAAGGAATTATACAACTTAAAAGATACAAATTCATTTCTTCACATTACAACATTGTAAAAATCCACCATAAAACACTAAAACCACCTAGTCAAGACTGACTTTACCTTTCCTAGGGCTGACCTTCTCATCCCCTTGTATATCTTGAGAGTTCTTCCCTGCTGTGGGACTCAACTCTGTCATAGTGGTAACTGTGTTCTTCTCTTCTGATGTCTGTTTTTTACCTCTTAGGGTGATGGAGTGTAATCCAATATATCAGGCATGAGAAAAGAGACTCCTTTAAAACACTTAAAAAGTGAGCAACAAAAAAAATTAAATAAAAATAAAAAGTGGGCAACAGGCAAACAAAAGCTGGTGGGAGTCACTTGGAGTCAAGTAGTCCACCTGACCAGGAGCCACTCTCCTATCCAGCTACCCCTTTGGCAAGGTAGGGTAGGCCAAAGTAATCTAACTCTAATTCACATCTGGCTGAGTCTTGTCCAACATTTATTTACATTGTTTAACCTGTGATCAGAAGCAGCTTTGTTTCAGGAAGAATCTCAAGCTCTAGAATCAGAGGACCTCTGATACTTCTTAACTTTGCAATAGCAGACGAATTAATAAAGATACCTCTGCCTCCGTTCCTTTATCTGTCAAACTACTGTGATGAATTTCATTAAATATTACTGACTACCAAAAAAAAAAAGTTGGGCCATTCCATCTGGGTTGGTAGAAGAGGATCATCACCTACTCTTGGCTCAATACAACAGGTATACCTAATTTTGGAACTGTTTATTATTTAGGATCTAGAGTACTCACCAAGTGCCAATTTCAGAGTGGTAGATTTGGAGCTTGGCATTCCTTAGTTCATATCCAGGCTTGTGATTTACCGAATGCGCCAAGTGTTACCAGGAACAAATTTGTGTATTTCAGTTTCCCATCTGTTGTTAATAACAATGACAACAACAACAGTGCAGCTGCAGCACCTTCATCAAGGATTTATAAGGATTCAATAGACAGCACATGGTTGCTATATGGTTTATTGCCATCATTGCTGGAGTTCATTTCACTCAGCATAATTATTTTGAGTTTCATCTATGCTGCCCATATTAATACTTCATTCCTTTTTATTGCTGAGCAATACTTCATGGCATGGTTATACCATAATTTGTTTATCTGGTCACCTTTTGATGAAAAATTACATTATTTGCAGTTTGTGGCCATTAAAAATAAAGTTGCCATGAACATTCAAGCACAGGTCTTTGTTTAGACATGTGCTTTCATTTTTCTTAAATACCTGTAAGTAGAATGGCTGGGTCATATGATAAATATATGTTTAACTTTTTAAGAAAATGATAGATTGCTTTTCAAAGTGGTTATACCATTTTACATCCTCACTAACAGTGTATGAGAGAGGTCCAGATCCACTACATACTAAACAGTTTGGTGTCGTCGGTCTTTTTAATTTTAGACATTCTGAAAGATGTGTAGTAATATCTCATCATGGTTTAATTTTTATTTCTCTAATGAGGTGGAGCATCTTTCCATGTGTTCATTTGCTATCCATGTATCTTCTTTAGAGAGGTATCTCTTCAGATCTTGGCATGAGGCATTCTAATTCCCTGGTGTGGCCAGGACTTTTTAAAAATAGACCTTTTACACCTGAAACTAGCAATATTGTAAACCAACTATACTTCAATTTTAAAAAATAGACCTTATACACATAGGTTAACTGCCCTGATTTTAAGTGCAAATATTGTTTGGGAGATACTTGACTAAATAATAAATATGTGGCCAGACGCATTGTCTTGTACAACCTGGCAATGATGAACAAGCATATGTTGTTTTTATTAACAGCTTTTCCCCATGTGTGATATTTATTCTCACTTCCATGTTCTGCTATGATGTCAGTCAGTGTAACTCTGTGGTTATGAGACGTTACCATACCCCTACTGTAGGACTATTTGAACTGGAACATTCTGAATGTCAGAGTACTTCCAGTTTTCTACTATCTCTATTCCAGACAACAGGGCATGCCTTGTCTTGGAAATCAGAGTGTCCAGTCTCAGCAGATGTGACCATGTACATCTCCCAGGAAATTTTATAAGCATTCACTCACACAGCTAAACAGGTGGCTGAGCATAGAGAGCAAATAGAGATCCACATAAGGGAAAGTTCTGAGAGTATTTGGCTATCAAGGGAGTATCTGAATTTCAGGAAAGCTTGGTGACCTCAAGAAAGTTTTCTGGCTGGATGCCCTGGCAGTGAGGTTGCCAGGATAATTTCACTCCCATTAGCCTCCAAGGCCAAGGGGTATGCAAAAGAAAGTACATATATATCATATGTGTTTTCTATTTATATATGTGTTTACACCCACATGTACACTCACACATATTTTTTAACAGCTACCTTATTTCCCACTATTGGTCAAGAAAACCCTGCTGGTTGCCTGAATCAGAGATGATATGGCATTGTGAGATGTTTCTGGTTTGAAGTCATGTTCACAGGGAATCATTTTGAGGTTTACCTTCCTGCAGAGCCCCCTGGGTTTAAAGGCTGGGGGTGTTCTAACAATAGCACCGTGTCTACATATCTGAGAGGCCACAGGGACCACCAAAAACTTGTAACTTCTACATCCCTGCCTTAAGGATTCTCCCTGATCACCTTCTTCCAACTATCCTCAATCTACCTACCATTTGCTGGTGGCCCTGGTGACCATTCCATTGCCTCTTCTATCCCCAACCATTTTTGTTTGGTTAAATTTCACACCATCTCACTGGCTCTGACTCAGCATTCCTCTAGATGCTGTCTTAGACCAGAGTCACCCCCAGCTCTGTCTTGTGTCAAAGTCCTGGACCCTAATTGATCTGGGTGGGAAACTAAGGCAATGAATTTGATTACAAAAGGCTGGAGTCCTTCAGGACACTGGGAATAGCCCTGTTGCTGCTGTGAATCTGCCCAGGAGAAAAATCCTGCACAACTTTAATGGGAGTGGGAGGGAATGAATCTTCATGTAAGAGACAGTGATGTGGTTGCCAATGCTTTCTTATCCGGAATGTTCTTTCACAACCACTCTATAGCTCTTCCTGTGTGTCCTACCAGCTGTTGCAACAACAGAAATTATGATAACCACAGTTATTAACTACTAACCCAGGCAGTTCACATCAACACCAGATGGAGATATTATTGACCCACTTCATTCAGCTCATCCCATTGGTAAATGAAAGCTCTGATGTTTGTTCACAAGCCCCCAAATTGAATTCCCAAATCTCTGCCTTTAAACATTTCACTAGAGCACCTGTTTATTGGAAAGGTCTTCCACAGTTGGCATTTTCTCAAAGTTTTGGGTTATCAGGCACAAAACTTCAGCTTCCTGCTTCTACCTCTCTTCTGTTCATGTTATTAAGGAGATTGGGCTTTTATATCTCCACTCACTTTTTTTTAAATCCATATGAGAAAACCTGAGACTTGGGGGTATATAAAAATTGTCAAAAATATACGACTGTTACACAGAAAGGACCCTTTGAGGTCTTTCACTGCAACACCAAGATAAGTGACTTACCGATTTAGTGTCTGAGGAAGGACTTCGATTTAGAACCTGCTCTCCCTTCAAGCTCTCACCCTCTACAACTTTGCCCGCAAGCAGCTGCAGATGCTTTGCCACCCTGGGGCTTGACTCGGTAATCATTAATGAGATTCATCAAAGTAGAAGCTAAATGAGAAGGCGTCTTGCCAAGTGGCCTTTGGGGAAATGTGCCTTGAATATTCGGAATCTGAACCTCTCTGCACTTTCGCCTGCTTATTCACCGACGTGAGATTCTTGACCTTTCTCCTTGGACTCAGTCGTGTCCAACTCTTTGCGACCCCATGGACAAAAGCATGCCAGGCCTCTCTGACCATCATCAACTCCTGGAGTTTACTCAAACTCATGCCCATTGAGTCGGTAATGCCATCCAACCATCTCATCGTCTGTCATCCCCTTCTCCTCCTGCCTTCAATCTTTCCCAGCACTAGGGTCTTTTCAAATGAGTCAGCTCTTCGCATCAGGTGGCCAAAGCATTGGAGTTTCAGCTTCAACATCAGTCCTTCCAATGAATATTCAGGACTGATTTTCTTTAGAATGGACTAGTTGGATCTCCTTATAGTCCAAGGGACTCTCAAGAGTCTTCTCCAACACCACAGTTCAAAAGCATCATTTCTTCAGCGCTAAGCTTTCTTTACAGTCCAACTCTCACATCCATACATGACTACTGGAAAAACCATAGCCTTAATTAGATGGACCGTTGTTGGCAAAGTAATGTCTCTGCTCTTTAATATGCTGTCTAGGTTGGTCATAACTTTTCTTCCAAGGAGTAAGTGTCTTTTAATTTCATGGCTGCAGTCACCATCTGCAGTGATTTTGGAGCCCCCCAAAATAAAGTCTGCCACTGTTTCCACTGTTTCTCCATCTATTTGCCATGAAGTGATGGGACCGGATGCCATGATCTTTGTTTTCTTAATGTTGAGCTTTAAGCCAGCTTTTTCACTCTCCTCTTTCACTTTCATCAAGAGGCTGTTTAGTTCTTCACTTTCTGCCATAAAGGTGGTGTCATCTGCATATCTGAGGTTATTGATATTTCTCCGGGCAATCTTGATTCCAGCTTGTGCTTCATCCAGTCCAGTGTTTCTCATGATATACTCTGCATATAAGTTAAATAAGCATGGTAACAATATACAGCCTTGACATACTCCTTTTCCTATTTGGAACCAATCTGTTATTCCATGTCGAGTTCTAACTGTTGCTACCTGACCTGCATATAGATTTCTTAGGAGGCAGGTCAGGTGGTCTGGTATTCCCATCTCTTTCAGAATTTTCCACAGTTTATTGTGATCCACACAGTCAAAGGCTTTGGCATAGTCAATAAAGCAGAAATAGATGTTTTTCTCGAACTCTCTTGCTTTTTCAATGATCCAGCAGATGTTGGCAGTTGGATCTCTGGTTCCTCTGCCTTTTCTAAAACCAGCTTGAACATCTGGAAGTTCACAGTTCACATATTGCTGAAGCCTGGCTTGGAGAATTTTGAGCTTTACTTTACTAGTGTGTGAGATGAGTACAATTGTGCAGTAGTTTGAGCATTCTTTGGCATTACCTTTCTTTGGGATTGGAATGAAAACTGACCTTTTCCAGTCCTGTGGCTACTGCCGAGTTCCCCAAATTTGCTGGCATATTGAGTGCAGCACTTTCACAGCATCTTCTTTTAGGACTTGAAATAGCTCAACTGGAATTCCATCACTTCCACTAGCTTTGTTCGTAGTGATGCTTCCTAAGGCCCACTTGACTTCACATTCCAGGATGTCTGGCTCTAGGTGAGTGATCACACCATTGTGATTATCTGGGTTGTGAAGATCTTTTTTGTACAGTTCTTCTGTGTGTTCTTGCCACCTCTTCTTAATATCTTCTGCTTCTGTTAGGTCCATAGCATTTCTGTCCTTTATTGAGCCCATCTTTGCATGAAATGTTCCCTTGGTATCTCTAATTTTCTTGAAGAGATCTCTAGTCATTCCCATTCTATTGTTTTCCTCTATTTCTTTGCACTGATCACTGAGGAAGGTTTTCTTATCTCTCCTTGCTATTCTTCGGAACTCTGCATTCATATGGGTATATTTTTCCTTTTCTCCTTTGTTTTTTGCTTCTCTTCTTTTCACAGCTATTAGTAAGGCCTCCTCAGACAGCCATTTTGCTTTTTTGCATTTCTTTTTCTTGGGGATGGTCTTGCTCCCTGTCTCCTGTACAATGTCATGAACCTCCATCCACAGTTCATCAGGCACTCTATCAGATCTAGTCCCTTGAATCTATTTGTCATTTCCACTGTATAATTGTTAGGAATTTGATTTATGTCATACCTGAATGATCTAGTGGTTTTCCCTACTTTCTTCAATATAAGTCTGACGTCGTCAATAAGGAGCTCATGATCTGAGCCACAGTCAGCTCCTGGTCTTGTTTTTGCTGACTGAATAGAGCTTCTCCACCTTTGGCTGCAAAGAATATAATCAATCTGATTTCGATGTTGACCATCTGGTGATGTCCATGTGTAGAGTCCTGTCTTGTGTTGCTGGAAGAGGGTGTTTGCTATGACCAGTGCGTTCTCTTGGCAGAACTCTATTAGCCTTTGCCCTGCCTCATTCTGTACTCCAAGGCCAAATTTGCCATTACTCCAGGTGTTTCTTGACTTCCTACTTTTGCATTCCAGTCCAGTATAATGAAAAGGACATCTTTTTTGGGTGTTAGTTCTAGAAGGTCTTGTAGGTCTTCATAGAACCATTCAACTTCAGCTTCTTCAGCATTACTGGTTGGGGCAGAGACTCGGATTACTGTGATATTGAATGGTTTGTCTTGGAAACGAACAGAGACCATTCTGTCATTTTTGAGATTGCATCCAAGTACTGCATACTCCTCGGGTATATCTCCTCAAAACCTCTGATGTTTTCTCTAGTTCAGACATCGGTGTGTGGTTTTTGCTTTGCTTTGTTGTATCTTCAATGATTTTAGTTTGCTTTTGAAAAAATTTAAAAAAGAAAGGCAATGTTATAATTAAATAGTTTAGTATTTTTTCCTTCCTTGTATCTGTTTTTTCCCTTTGAAATTTTGTTAATTTTTACCCTTGAAATACTGAACTATAACATTACAGATTGAACTTCACTCTGTAGCTTTCCCTGGGTCCTTTCTCCTTTACACACACAAACACACACCCATAGGAACAAAAGCGAAAACATCTCACATAAATTTAGTGACATTTCTCCATATTTTTCTATTTTTGCTACCTATAGGTGCATTCACAAACTATAAATTAATGCTTTGTATTATTTCTAAATTTGTGTACATGCTATTATATGCTATGAGCCATGCCATAAGTCACTTTGGGGAATAAACAACATGCATGTGGAACTGGGCTTCCCTTGTGGCTCAGCTGGTAAAGAATCCTCCTGCAATGCAGGAAACCTGGGTTAGAATCCTGGGTTGGGAAGATCCCCTGAAGAAGGGAAAAGCTACCCACTCCAGTATCCTGGCCTGAGAATTCCATGGACTGTATAGCCCATGGGGTTGCAAAGAGTCGGACATGACTGAGCAACTTTCACTTTCATGTCGAACACCTATATGGGCACAGTGAAAGCCAACCTGTCCCAATTTCTTTAGGTTGACTTGTTTTTATCTACATCCCTACACAGTTGAAAACATTCTCACTACTTTCCCAGTGTTCATGCGGTTTTGCTCGTCTTCATCTCAGAGATGAACCAATGCTTTCAGATCCCCAGCTTTATGTAGATGGTTCATTTCCAGCTCCTTGCATGCTCTGTGCTTGCAGCCCAGACACCTTTTCCTATGTGACATAGACTCAATCTCCAGCCATGGACTATTAACCCTAGTTCTACTCCTGTCAGTTCTTCTGGCTTAAGTTCCCACTTGTCACTTTGATTTTAAGTTTCTTCTTAGTTCTTAGTTTATGGCCACTGAGCTCTCCTTTTTATTTTGAATTTGACCATTTACACCTATTCAGACTATATAGTGGGAGGGTAAACCATCTCCCAGCATTGTGGTGGAGAAGTGAGATCCTGTCAAAGTCTATTACTAAGATCAAGGATTCTGAAGGAGGTACCTGGGTCTTGGGGAGTCCGAACTACTACTTCCAATTATTTATTGTATGTCCTCCTCACAATTCTTTCAAGTAAATTTTATTATATTCATTATGAGATAATAAGAGGAAAGAAAAACAGATCTGTTCCATCTGCACTTTGGGAATTTAAGCATGGAAATCTAAGTCCATTATGTTGAAGGAAGGGGTATAAATTTCACCTTCCTGTGTAACAGATTTTTCCCTGAGTCATTTTTTGAAGGACTCTGGACCATGAGATAAATGATCAACAGCTTTAGAATTCAAATATGTCTAACCCTGAATTATTATCCAAGTCAGAAAATGTGACTTGGTTTTGCAATTTAATTTTTAACTTTATCTTCAAATGCTCATGAGTTCTTTGTCCCGAATTTGACTTGGTAGAAATAGATGTACATTGTCTCTGGGTAAAAAAAAATCCAACTTTGCTTCATTTCTATAAGCAATTTTTAAACACTTGAATATAGATTGAAATATTTCTTTGACTTATACTGTGATATCCACCTATTAAAAATTTTATATGTTTTTATTTTGAAAATGGTTAGTTTTTAAATCACTTTCTTTTAGTCACTTAGAATTATTAGAGAGGATAGGGCACACATTTCTCCTTTGGTAACTTTTAAAATTATCCTCAGAGCTGTTTTCATAAGACTGTCAACAGCTGTCACTGATAATTAGACACATGCCAACTCAGCAAGATGTTGGCTTTCATTCAGGGTAAAGTTTCTGGGCAACCGCTCCAGTGTACAATCCTACTGTGATCATAGAAAGCCTATTGTTTCTAGTCTGGAAAGCCAGAATGGGTCCTAGCAGAGGAAGCACCTCTCTTGTGCACACTCTGCCCCAAACCTCACAATGCCCAGTAGTGATTCAGGAGATTCTAGGGCAGCTGTCAAGCAATCACATGAGATGAATCTGAATCCTGAAATGAAAGTCTTGACTAAATGATAATGGTCATTCTCTGGATCTGGAGCTTGACGCTTTTTCATGGGTTCGTTCTAAACCATGAACCCAGTGATGTCTCATGTCTGCTCAGAAACTTAAGCCCCTGTGATGGTACTGGCAAATCCTTTTTTCTCCAAGTTCAAGTCAAACTCCTGTTTGGCCTCACTACCTCTATAACAAATGCAGTCAATCTGGTCATTGAACTCATATTGGAAAACCATCTTTATTACTCTGACTTCTATCATATTCTGACTTCTATCAGCTGAACAGAATAGTATATGTTTTGTTATCTACACAACACATTCAATTACGTGCTAGATTGTGTGTGTGTGTGTGGTCAGTTGTGTGCAACTCTTTACAACCCCATGGACTGTAGCCCGCCAGGCTGCTCTGTCCATGGGACTTTCCTGGCAAGAATACTGGAGCAAGTTGCCATTTCCTCCTCCAGGGGATCTTCCTGAACCAGGGATCGAACCTGCATCTCTTGCATCTCCTGCATTGCTGGCAGATTCTTTACCACTGAACCACCCAGGAAGCTCATGTGCTAGATTGCCATACTGCAAATACTCCTTCTTTTGTCCTTAGATATGGCTTTCTTTTAGTCTACTTTCTAGTTTCAATGTCCCTTACTTCTGCAACTACAGTAACAGAAAT